>NW_026277115.1:0-139329 GCF_023373465.1 Oncorhynchus keta | reverse complement strand
AATTAATACAAACCCCAATACGAAATACAACCCATGTCACACCCTGGCCTACCCAAACATATAACAAAAACACAAGATACAATGACCAAGACGTGACAGAACCCCCCTAAGGTGCGGACTCGGGGGACGCACCTCAAGAGCATAGGGAGGGTCCGGGTGGGCGTCTGTCCATGGTGGCGGTTCTGGCTCGGGACGTGGCCCCCACTCCATAAATGTCCTAGTTCCTCCCCTTCGCGTCCTAGGATAATCCACCTTCTCCGCCGACCATGGCCTAATAGTCCTCACCCTGATCCCCACATAACTGAGGGGCAGCTCGGGACCGAGGGGCAGCTCGGGACCGAGGGGCAGCTCGGGACCGAGGGGCAGCTCGGGACAGAGGGGCAGCTCGGGACAGAGGGGCAGCTCGGGACAGAGGGGCATCTCGGGACAGAGGGGCATCTCGGGACAGAGGGGCATCTCGGGACAGAGGGGCATCTCGGGACAGAGGGGCAACTCGGGACAGAGGGGCAGCCCGGGACAGAGGGGCAGCCCGGGACAGAGGGGCAGCCGGGACAGAGGGGCAGCCCGGGACAGAGGGGCAGCCCGGGACAGCAGGGCATCTCAGGACAGCGGGCATCTCAGGACAGAGGGGCAGCCCGGGACCGAAGCAGCCCGGTACTGAGGTGAAGCCCGGTACTGAGAGGGAGCCCAGTACAGAGAGGAAGCCCGGTACTGAGAGGGAGCCCAGTACAGAGAGGAAGCCCAGTACTGAGAGGAAGCTCAGGCAGGTAGTAGGCTCCGGTAAATCCTGGCTGGCTGGTGGACCTGGATGATTAAGGTTGTCTGGCCGATCTAGAAGATCTTGGCAGACTGGCACTTCTGGCAGACTGGCACTTCTGGTGGATCCTGGCAGACTAGTGACGCTGGGCCGACTGGCGGCGCTGGGCAGACAGGAGACTCCGGCAGCGCAGGAGAGGAGGCTCTGGCTGCGCTGAACAGGCGGGAGACTCCAACAGCGCAGGAGAGGAGAAAAGCTCTGGCTGCGCTGAACAGGCGATGCGCACTGGACGTGCTGGGCCGACTGGGAGCACTGGTGGCGCTGGACAGACAGGAGACTCCGGCAGCGCAGGAGAGGAGAAAGGCTCTGGCTGCGCTGAACAGGCGGGAGACTCCAACAGCGCAGGAGAGGAGAAAAGAAAGGCTCTGGCTGCGCTAAACAGGCGGGAGACTCCGATAGCGCAGGAGAAGAGAACAGCTCTGGTTGCGCTAAACAAGCGGGAGACTCCGGCAGCGCAGGAGGGAGAAAAGCACTGGCTGCGCTGAACAGGCGAGGCGCACTGGAGGCCTGGTGCGTGGTGCTGGAACTGGTGGTACTGGCGCGAGGACACGCACAGGAAGCCTGGTGCGGGGAGTTGCTACCGGAGGACTGGTGTGTAGAGGTGGCTCTGGATAGACCGGACCGTGCAGGCGCACTGGAGCTCTTGAGCACCGAGCCTGCCCAAGCTTACCTGGCTCGATGCCCACTCTAGCCCGGCCAATACGAAGGGCTGGTATGTGTCGCAGCTGGCTCTGCACCCGCACTGGAAACACCGTGCGCTCCATAGCATAACACGGTGCCTGCCCGGTCTCTCTAGCCCAACGGTGAGCACAGGGAGTATGCGCAGGTTTCCTACCTGGCATAACTATTCTCCCTTTTAGCCCCCCAATAAATTTTTTGGGGTGACTTTCCGGTTTCCAACCGCGTCGCCCGTGCTGCCTCCTCATACTTGTGCCTCTCCGCTTTAGCTGCTTCTATTTCCTCCTTGGGAAGGCGATATTCTCCCGGCTGCGCCCAGGGTCCTTTTCCGTCTAATATCATCTCCCAAGACCAGAAGTCCTCATATTGCTGCTCCTCACAATTAACAGGGAGAGTAGGCTCAGGTCTGACTCCTGACTCTGCCACTCTCTCTCTGCGCTTTCCCCGTTACCTACGGTTCTCGCTCTGTAAAGCCGTGCTTTCCTTTTCGTTTCCATCCTTTTCGTTTCCATCCGTGTATAGCCCTCTTCGCATTGCTGTAGGGAATCCCAGGCGGGCTCCTGCACTCGCTCTGGGTCGGCCGCCCACCTGTCGATTTCTTCCCACATCGTATAATCCCTGCTTCTGCTGTCCATATCGTCCTCCTTTAGATCCTGCCAGTTCACACGCTGCTCGGTCTGTGAATGGTGGTGGGTGATTCTGTAACGAAGTTCATCTGTTATTTGAAGAGAGTCAGACCGAAATGCAGCGTGTAGGTTACTCATGACTTTTAATGAAGATAATGCGGTACATGAAATAACTGAAAAAACAACAAACGAGTGAAACTAATTACAGCCTATCTGGTGACTAACACAGAGACAGGTACAATCACCCACGAAATACAACGCGCACTCAGGCTACCTAAATACGGTTCCCAATCCGAGACAACGAGAATCAGCTGACTCCAATTAGGAATCGCCTCAGGCAGCCAAGCCTAACTAGACACACCCCTAATAATACACACTCCCAATTAATACAAACCCCAATACGAAATACAACATATAAACCCATGTCACACCCTGGCCTACCCAAACATAAAACAAAAACACAAGATACAATGACCAAGGCGTGACAGTATATTGATATTTCACATCTCATTGACTCACAATTCATCAGAGAACATACACAGTGCTCCCATTGTCTTATATTGTTGCCTTATAATGTGTTTACCTGTTTTTACCAGATGAAATTGCTTCTTCCAATTATTGATAAACATGTACCTGTTAAGAAACTGACTGTTAGATATGTTAAGGCTCCGTGGGTTGATGAGGAATTTAAAAACTTTATGTTTGAAAGAGTTGGGGCAAAAAGGAGTGGCTAATAAGTCTGGCTGCACATCTGTACTGCAAATTGAGAAATTATGTGACTCAACAAAAATAATAAACTTATTAAGAAAAAAACAACACAGCAGCTAAGATGCTATATATAAGAAGAATAGATTTTAAAAAACATCATGAAAGAAAAGCAGAGCAAGTATTGCATTTTGTAAAGTTAGTGTGGGAGATATTGGTATCGATCAATAATGACAAACCTCCTGGCATTGACAACTTAGATGGAAAGCTACTGAGGACAGTTGCTGACTCTATAGCCACTCCTATCTGTCATATTTTTAATATGAGCCAAGAGGAAAGTCTTTGTTCTCAGGCCTGGAGGGAAGCCAAATTAATCCACTACCTAAAAGTGGTAAAGCTGCCTTTACTGGTTCTAACAGCAGACCTATAAGCTGGCAGCAAGCTCTAAGCAAACTGTTGGGGGAAAAAATGGTTTGAACAAATACAATGCTATATTTCTGTAAACAAATGAACAACAGACTTTTAGCATGCTTATAGAGAAGGGCACTCAACATGTACTTCACTGACACAAATGACTGATGATTGGTTGAGAGAAATTGATAACAACAAGATTGTGGGAGCTCTATTGTTAGATTTCAGTGCAGCCTTTGATATTATTGACCATAACCTGTTGTTTAAGAATGTTTGTGCTATGGCTTTTCAACCTCTGCCATAATGTGGATTCAGAGCTGTCTATCTAATAGAACTCAGAGGGTTTTAATGGAAGCATCTCTAATGTCTAACATGTAAAGTGTGATGTACCGCAGGGCAGCTCTCTAGGCCCTCTACTCTTTTCTATTTTTACCAATGGCCTGCCACTGGCATTAAACAAAGCATGTGTGTCCATGTATGCTGATGATTCAACTATATAAGCACCAGCAACCACAGCTAATGAAGTCACTGAAACCCTTAACAAAGAGTTGCAGTCTGTTTTGGAATGCGTGGCCAGTAATAAACTAGTCCTGAACATCTCTTAAACTAAGAGCATTGTATTTGGTACAAATAATTCCTTAAGTTCTAGACCTCAGCTGAATCTGGTAATGAATTTTGTGGCTGTTGAACAATTGAGGAGACTAGATTACTTGGCATTACCTTAGATTGTAAACTGTCATGGTCAAAACATATAGATTAAATGGTTGTAAAGATGAGGAGAGGTCTAGCCATAATAAATAGATGCTCTGCTTCTTTTTTTTCTTTTTCTTCTTCCACCTATTATAGCGGCACGTTTTGCTCTTAATTGTAATCAGAGGTCTGATATGTGTTGAAAATCCCAAATAGTTTGCATAGTCTGTAAGGGAATTCTGCCCTATGTGCACAGAAGAGACCACAGGAAAACTTCTTTGATCAGAGGTTAGTTTGTTTAATAAGGATTTGCAACCCGGAGTTTACACTTACAGCAATTTGCAAGCAAGACACTCAGTTCAAAAGATGGTGTTTTCCCTTTTATCCCCTACTGAGGATCACCCCGCCCAGGCTGATGTCCCTTAACTTTAATATCCTATACGCTCATAATTAATAGTTGCTAATACAAAGATGTCTCTGCTAGGCGGGGTTCAGCTTATTGCGTTATTGGCAGTTAGTTTCCTAATGACTCTTCCCTTATTGCTATCATGTCAGACTGGAAGTAGGACTGGAACATAGTATCAACATGAACTCTTAGTTCCCTTTATCCATCTGTTACCTAAAATATAGTTTCAACACACAGACATCTGACTTTGTACAGTTGACCTTTTCATACACTTGCAAGGTGTCTACCACTGATTCTTTATCTCAAGCTAAAGCAAAACATGAATCATTGTACTTTTGTATCATCAAAGTTCTTACAAGTCAAATTACACACATCTCTGACACACACACTTATCCCACCAGACATGCCACTGGGGGTCTTTTCACAGTTCACAAGATTCCAGAACAAATTAAAGAAAGCGTACAGTATTATATAGGGCCCTTATTGCATGGAACTTCCTTCCATCTCATATTGCTCAAATAAACAGCAAACCTGGTTTCAAAAAACAGATAAAGCTACACCTCTCCCCTATTTGACCGAGGTGGTTTGTGTATATGCATTGATATGGAGGCTACGTGTGCCTTTTACAACATGTATGTAGTTCTGTTCTTGTCTATTGATGTTCTGTATTATTGTCACGCCATAGAGAGGCTTTTTATTCTCTATTTTGGTTAGGCCAGGGTGTGACTCGGGTGGGAATTCCAGTTTCTTTATTTCTATGTTTAATATTTCTTTGTTTATGGCCGAGCGTGGTTCCCAATCGGAGGCAGCTGTCTATCGTTGTCTCTAATTGGGAATCATACTTAGGCAGCCTTTTTCCACCTGTGTTTTTGGGTAGTTGTTTTCTGTATAGTTGATGTGTCTTACAGAACTGTTCGTTCTTCTCTTTGTTATTTTGTTCGAATGTTTTTTGATTAAATAAAAATCATGAACACTTACCACGCTGCGCTTTGGTCCATGCCTTCCGACGAGAGACGTGACAATTGTGTCATGTTTTGTGTTGACCGCAGGAGGGGTAGCTGCTGCTTTTGCAACAGCTAATGGGGATCATAGTAAAATAACAAACTCTGTTGTTCTCAGAAATAAAGAATCTTGGTTTGACTTGGACTCCAGCAGATCCTTATATTATAATATCCACTACAACTCACCCACAGATTGCTATTTCACGATTGTCTCAATAAAGAGTTCCTCATTCCACTTTCCTGTGGGCTTTTACAAGCCTCCCACTGGTTGAATAAACATTGTTTCCACATCAAATTAAAAAACATGCTTAACATTGATGAACCTTCACTATCTTCATCCCTAAACTAGCAACATTAACTATTGTCTATTGTTATTCTCAATGACATTCATGTCCTTATGAAATCCTAGCTAAATACAATGTTCCCACCCGTTTTCATGTCTTTGGTTATGCAAACATTTGTTTATTCGATTATATTTCTCATTAAGATGAATATTGTTGTAATTCTGCATGGGTCACGCATTGCTTTGGTCATGTGGTCCCTTATGGGTCAATGATTGTAATTAGAATATAGCAATGATGCTCTGTCCTCAATCACTTACAGTTTCTTTGGTAAGTATTCAGACCCCTTGACTTGTAGGTTTAGGTCATCAGTAAAGGGGACATCTTAAATATTACAATGACCCTTTCAAAGACAGACATCCCCCGGACCTCCCCCTATAACTATTTTTAAAAGGGTAAAATTATCTGTTTTCTATAGCATTAAGGTCAGGGCGTTTAGCCTCAACTGTAAATACTGTATCCTTCACTATCTATTCTTCACTATATATTGCATCTTAGCTGCTGTGTTTCATAAGCATTTCACTACACTCATAACATCTGCTAACCATGTGTATGTGACCAATAACATCTGATAACCATGTGTATGTGACCAATAACATCTGCTAACCATGTGTATGTGACCAATAACATCTGCTAACCATGTGTATGTGACCAATAACATCTGATAACCATGTGTATGTGACCAATAACATCTGCTAACCATGTGTATGTGACCAATAACATCTGCTAACCATGTGTATGTGACCAATAACACTTGATTTAATTTGAACAAAACAAATCCATGAGATGATGTTTGATCAATGTGGAAAACGGATTTGTAAAAATCCATCTACATAAGGTATTTTTATTCATTTTCACACAACTGGTAACCAGTGACTGGTGACATTTAGTGTTTCACCCAACTGGCAACCAGTGACTGGTGACATTTAGTGTTTCACCCAACTGGCAACCAGTGACTGGTGACATTTAGTGTTTCACCCAACTGGCAACCAGTGACTGGTGATATTTAGTGTTTCACCCAACTGGCAACCAGTGACTGGTGACATTTAGTGTTTCACCCAACTGGCAACCAGTGACTGGTGACATTTAGTGTTTCACCCAACTGGCAACCAGTGACTGGTGATATTTAGTGTTTCACCCAACTGGCAACCAGTGACTGGTGATATTTAGTGTTTCACCCAACTGGCAACCAGTGACTGGTGATATTTAGTGTTTCACCCAACTGGCAACCAGTGACTGGTGACATTTAGTGTTTCACCCAACTGGCAACCAGTGACTGGTGATATTTAGTGTTTCACCCAACTGGCAACCAGTGACTGGTGACATTAGTGTTTCACCCAACTGGTAACCAGTGACTGGTGACATTTAGTGTTTCACCCAACTGGTAACCAGTGACTGGTAACATTTAGTGTTTCACCCAACTGGTAACCAGTGACTGGTGACATTTAGTGTTTCACCCAACTGGTAACCAGTGACTGGTGACATTTAGTGTTTCACCCAACTGGCAACCAGTGACTGGTGACATTTAGTGTTTCACCCAACTGGCAACCAGTGACTGGTGACATTAGTGTTTCACCCAACTGGTAACCAGTGACTGGTGACATTTAGTGTTTCACCCAACTGGTAACCAGTGACTGGTAACATTTAGTGTTTCACCCAACTGGTAACCAGTGACTGGTGACATTTAGTGTTTCACCCAACTGGTAACCAGTGACTGGTGACATTTAGTGTTTCACCCAACTGGCAACCAGTGACTGGTGACATTTAGTGTTTCACCCAACTGGCAACCAGTGACTGGTGACATTAGTGTTTCACCCAACTGGTAACCAGTGACTGGTAACATTTAGTGTTTCACCCAACTGGTAACCAGTGACTGGTGACATTTAGTGTTTCACCCAACTGGCAACCAGTGACTGGTGATATTTAGTGTTTCACCCAACTGGCAACCAGTGACTGGTGACATTTAGTGTTTCACCCAACTGGCAACCAGTGACTGGTGATATTTAGTGTTTCACCCAACTGCCAACCTAAATCCAATGACGGTGGACATTTTCTGTTGATTTCATGTTGAATTCACTTTAGTTGATTTCCATGTAATTTGCAACAGATTTTCATGTGAATATTGTCAAATCTACATGAAACAATATACGCATTTTACCGGAAATGTTTGCATCAAACAGGTTTATTGCGGATAAAAGTCTTTGCGTGATGACGTAGTGCACGGAAAAATGTTTTCCTGTTGAATTCCCATGTACTGAATGAAAAATGCAAGTTAAATGGGTTTCCATCGCATTTTCAACTCTACTGATGGTTTTGAAAAACCGTTGAGTTATATAGCAAAAGTCCTCTTGTCCCGTCCACTGTAGCCAACAGCTCAAAGATACAGTGTTGGTAGGCTACCGACATGATGAGATTATTATGGATAAGAGCGACATTATTTTATTTGTCAAATGGCAACCAAGCATCAATCATCATGTCACCAGAAGAAGACCCTCAAAATGTATTGGAAAGGAGCATCAAGCTCATCACCTGCACTTTCACCACCCTGTGAAGTTCATCATTTATTTAATCTGTAGCCTAATAAACTGCATGGGTTCCCAAGTCGTAGTGGGAGGATCACACAATATATCATCACGTGACTCCAAGTTAACTAAGGTATTATCGTTATTAAATCAATATTTGCGCATAAAGGATTAATGCCGCCACTTCTCGTTTATACATTTTTACTGACACAAAATGACCCCACCATGTCAAACGAAGTAACAAATCGTCTGTCGGCATTTAGAAAAGTATACAGGCATATCCTGTTTCCATCAGCCCAGTCATTACTTTGGAAATGGTTGGATCAATATCCACCTTCATGATATGGATGAAGCCTGATTTGGAATGTCTGAGTAGTTCTATATGATGTCATAATACACCCTCTGATAATCAAGTGATATTTGGAATGTCTGAGTAGTTCTATCTGATGTCATAATACACCCTCTGATAATCAAGTGATATTTGGAATGTCTGAGTAGTTCTATCTGATGTCATAATACACCCTCTGATAATCAAGTGATATTTGGAATGTCTGAGTAGTTCTATCTGATGTCATAATACACCCCTCTGATAATCAAGTGATATTTGGAATGTCTGAGTAGTTCTATCTGATGTCATAATACACCCCTCTGATAATCAAGTGATATTTGGAATGTCTGAGTAGTTCTATCTGATGTCATAATACACCCCTCTGATAATCAAGTGATATTTGGAATGTCTGAGTAGTTCTATCTGATGTCATAATACACCCCTCTGATAATCAAGTGATATTTGGAATGTCTGAGTAGTTCTATCTGATGTCATAATACACCCCTCTGATAATCAAGTGATATTTGGAATGTCTGAGTAGTTCTATCTGATGTCATAATACACCCCTCTGATAATCAAGTGATATTTGGAATGTCTGAGTAGTTCTATCTGATGTCATAATACACCCCTCTGATAATCAAGTGATATTTGGAATGTCTGAGTAGTTCTATCTGATGTCATAATACACCCCTCTGATAATCAAGTGATATTTGGAATGTCTGAGTAGTTCTATCTGATGTCATAATACACCCCTCTGATAATCAAGTGATATTTGGAATGTCTGAGTAGTTCTATCTGATGTCATAACACACCCTCTGATAATCAAGTGATATTTGGAATGTCTGAGTAGTTCTATCTGATGTCATAATACACCCCTCTGATAATCAAGTGATATTTGGAATGTCTGAGTAGTTCTATCTGATGTCATAATACACCCCTCTGATAATCAAGTGATGTTCACATGTGATGCATTTGCTCCATTGTTTACATTTAAATGGGAGGCCCACTCTGATGATGTATGTCTTACATAGTGGGGCTTTAAAAGAATAGTATGATGACATCTTAGTGGGGCTTGAAATGAATAGGATTATTAATCAAAAACTCCAATAGCAACAATACACTGTGGCTTTGACTTCAAGAGAACGGGCTGATGGGTGGTGGTGCTACTCTATAGGTAAGGCTGTCCAATACGAATGTTCAATACACACAATAGGTTGATCAGTAGGTGTAACGGATGTGAAACTGGTAGCTTAGTTAGCGGTGCGCGCTAAATAGCATTTCAATTGGTGACATCACTTGCTCTGAGACCTTGAAGTAGTGGTTCCCCTTGCTCTGCAAGGGCCGCTAACACAGCTCGCTAACACAGCTCGCTAACACAGCTCGCTAACACAGGACTCCAGGCCTGGTAGTGGCAGCAGTGCACAATAACCACTGTTTACCCGAGCTTCCTAGGTGAAAAATAATTTGGCAATATAAAGAGGGCACGACAAAACCTATTCCCCCTCAGGAGATGGAAAAGGTTTGGCATGGGTCCTCAGATCACAATGCAGGGCCAGACGGATTACCAGGACGTGTACTCCATGCTGGAAAATGATGGTGGCCACACAAAATATTGACACTTTGGGGCCAATTTGGACATTTTCGTTTAGGGGTGTACTCACTTTTGTTGCCAGTGGTTTAGACATGAATGGCTGTGTGTGGAGTTATTTTGAGGGGACATCAAATGTACACTGTTATACAAGCTGTACACTCACTACTTTACATTGTAGCAAAGTGTAATTTATTCAGTGTTGTCACATGAAAAGATATACTCAAATATTTACAAAAATGTGAGGGGTGTACTCACAAAATCATACAATGTGATTTTCTGGATTTTTGTTTTAGATTCCGTCTCTCACAGTTGAAGTGTATCTATGATAAAAATGACAGACCCCTACATGCTTTTCTACATACTTTTCTACATGCTTTTCTACATGCTTTTCTACATGCTTTGTAAGTAGGAAAACCTGCAAAATTGACAGTGTATCATATACTTGTTCTCCCCACTGTGTATAAATATATATACAGTGGGGCAAAAAAGTATTTAGTCAGCCACCAATTCTCCCACTTAAAAAGTTCTCCCACTTAAAAAGATGAGAGAGGCCTGTCATTTTCATCATAGGTACACTTCAACTATGACAGACAACCACTAGTCATGAGTGCACACGATTTGGTTTAATTTGATGTGATCTATTTGAAGATATTTCTGTCAGAGTTTACATTGTAGGGGATAGGCTGGCTAGCCGGGTCCTCCATATTACTTCACAGCCTGTAAAAAAAAACAATTCTGATCGGTTTTATGTACTGGAAAAATAGAAAAGAGAGGTGTAACTTTGCATTGGGACTTGTGATGCTATACTAATGCAGATCCATATTTTACATGTGGTTACATTTAGCTACCTTCACTTTAAGGGAGTTGTATGGCCACATTTAGATGTGAAAACACAACAGACAGAGAAAACAATTTCTATTCTAACAGTATTTGGGTCATTGTTGAGCTCTGGTAATATTTCAGTCCCACTGACTGATTTTGTATATAAATTGAAATGTCCAGTATAATGAATTGAAATAAATATAGAATTAATTTAAACTTTATTAATTACAAAATCATATATTTTTTTTATATGTCCCCCAGGCGTTTCAATTCATTTTTACTTGGGAAATTAATATTAAAATGTGCACATAATTGAATGCAAACATACATTTGTGTTATTTTGTTGAGAAAGTATTTTTATCAAATAAATGCATGATTATTGATTAAAATCACACCATGTAGCTCTGTCCCTCAGTCTACATGTAACGGGTTGTAAACCTGTGACAGGGTTGAGTTATTTACTTTATTTATGAGTATTGCATCTAAACAAATTAATAATTGAATATATTATACATTATATATTGTTTATATTCACTTATAAAACATGCTGTAATGTGTTCCATGTGAACAGAATATACATTTTAAGGCAGGTAGCCTGGTGGTAGGAGAGTTGGTCAAGGCTCTTCAGTTGTTCCTTTAAGTTGCTCTGGATCCTAAATGACTCAATGATTATAGTGTATACATGTGTATATTATAAGAATCTTTGATTTAACGTTATTCCATTGAAACATTTAGGGAATGATGGCACCCACATCAGCAGCAGAACGACAAAGGCAGTGTCTAGCACGTCACAATGCTGACCCAGTAAAAAGGGAACAGTACCTTGAGAGAGAGATGGAAAAGGAATGTTGATTCAGGGGGAAAAAGAAAAGATCAGTGATTTATTAAATGAGAGAGACCAGCATCAGAAGTGTAAACAGTGGAGAACAGCATACAAAAGAAGCAAGGAGAGGAACGGAGCACTGAGGAACTTGACCACTAAGTCCACATCATGAACGTTGAAGAGAACGGCAGACAGGTTGGTGGCTGAGGGCCGTTATGTCAGCGATGCACAGGAGCTTTACAAAGGCCTCCATGAGACAATCACGTCAGTGAAGCTGTTCTGTGTGAAGAGTGCCGATGTTGAACGTGCGATGGAGATGATGCTAAGGGCCGTTATGTCAGTTAGATTCCGTCTCTCACAGTTGAAGTGTACCTACGGTGAGTAGAGTGGGGACCTCTGAGGGATGATCCTGTCTAGACTTGGCATCAGAGAGTATATGAGCTCTATGGTTGTTGACTATATCCCCAAAGTGAGAGACTAACAAGTCATTGAAATAGAACGGAAGGTTACCTAACAGAACCCTGATTCTATGATATTCACCAGGTTACCTAACAGAACCCTGATTCTATGATATTCACCAGGTTACCTAACAGAACCCTGATTCTATGATATTCACCAGGTTACCTAACAGAACCCTGATTCTATGATATTCACCAGGTTACCTAACAGAACGCTGATTCTATGATATTCACCAGGTTACCTAACAGAACCCTGATTCTATGATATTCACCAGGTTACCTAACAGAACGCTGATTCTATGATATTCACCAGGTTACCTAACAGAACCCTGATTCTATGATATTCACCAGGTTACCTAACAGAACCCTGATTCTATGATATTCACCAGGTTACCTAACAGAACCCTGATTCTATGATATTCACCAGGTTACCTAACAGAATCCTGGTTCTATGACATTCACCAGGTTACCTAACAGAATCCTGGTTCTATGATATTCACCAGGTTACCTAACAGAACCCTGATTCTATGATATTCACCAGGTTACCTAACAGAACCCTGATTCTATAATATTCACCAGGTTACCTAACAGAACGCTAATTATATGATATTCACCAGGTTACCTAACAGAACCCTGATTCTATGATATTCACCAGGTTACCTAACAGAACCCTGATTCTATGATATTCACCAGGTTACCTAACAGAACGCTGATTCTATGATATTCACCAGGTTACCTAACAGAACCCTGATTCTATAATATTCACCAGGTTACCTAACAGAACCCTGATTCTATAATATTCACCAGGTTACCTAACAGAACCCTGATTCTATGATATTCACCAGGTTACCTAACAGAACCCTGATTCTATAATATTCACCAGGTTACCTAACAGAACCCTGATTCTTTAATATTCACCAGGTTACCTAACAGAACCCTGATTCTATAATATTCACCAGGTTACCTAACAGAACCCTGATTCTATAATATTCACCAGGTTACCTAACAGAACCCTGATTCTTTAATATTCACCAGGTTACCTAACAGAACCCTGATTCTATAATATTCACCAGGTTACCTAACAGAACCCTGATTCTTTAATATTCACCAGGTTACCTAACAGAACCCTGATTCTATAATATTCACCAGGTTACCTAACAGAACCCTGATTCTTTAATATTCACCAGGTTACCTAACAGAACCCTGATTCTTTAATATTCACCAGGTTACCTAACAGAACCCTGATTCTATAATATTCACCAGGTTACCTAACAGAACCCTGATTCTTTAATATTCACCAGGTTACCTAACAGAACCCTGATTCTATAATATTCAGCAGGTTATCTAACAGAACCCTGATTCTATAATATTCACCAGGTTACCTAACAGAACCCTGATTCTTTAATATTCACCAGGTTACCTAACAGAACCCTGATTCTATAATATTCACCAGGTTACCTAACAGAACCCTGATTCTATAATATTCACCAGGTTACCTAACAGAACCCTGATTCTTTAATATTCACCAGGTTACCTAACAGAATCCTGATTCTATAATATTCACCAGGTGAAAGTATATGAGCTCTATGGTAGTTGGTAGTTGACCAGGTTACCTTTCACACCCGGAAGGCAAACATACTTAGATGTGAAGACGGGAGAGACTATGGCCCTATTTAGGAAGTGGAGTCGTCTGCTATTAGCTGTTGCTTGACAGATGTTGTTTGATTGGATCTCCCTAGACTCCGCCCCTAACGAGGCTTATAATATCATAGAACAGGGGTTATGTTAGGTAACCTTAAGTTTCATGTCCTACTATGCTAATTTCTCTGTATTAAATTGCCCATAACTTTAACACTGGCAGAGATCCTGGAACTAATATACCATTAAAGTATATTATATTCAAAAATATATGTAAAAAATCTAAACATTTATATTTTCAATATTTATATTTTCTATATTAATAAATTAATGTAAGAAATGTATGAATGAAATCAAAATACAAGTGAAATACTTACTACAAGCCCTTAATTAACCAACAATGCAGTTTTAAGAAAAATAAGTGTTATGTATAAAATACAAATAATTTATGTTAAAGAGAAGCAGTAAAATAATAGTAGCGAGGCTGTATACAGGTATTACCAGTACAGAGTCAATGTGGAGGCTATATACAGGTATTACCGGTACAGAGTCAATGTGGAGGCCATATACAGGTATTACCGGTACAGAGTCAATGTGGAGGCTATATACTGGTATTACCGGTACAGAGTCAATGTGGAGGCTATATACAGGTATTACCGGTACAGAGTCAATGTGGAGGCCATATACAGGTATTACCGGTACAGAGTCAATGTGGAGGCTATATACAGGAGGTACCGGTACAGAGTCAATGTGGAGGCCATATACAGGTATTACCGGTACAGAGTCAATGTGGAGGCTATATACAGGAGGTACCGGAACAGAGTCAATGTGGAGGGTATATACAGGAGGTACCGGAACAGAGTCAATTTGGAGGGTATATACAGGAGGTACCGGAACAGAGTCAATTTGGAGGGTATATACAGGAGATACCGGAACAAAGTCAATGTGCGGGGACACAGGTGAGTCGAGGGATTCATTTTAAGCTTAATTTTTTAAGCTTCATCAACTCTATTGTTTACAGTATGATTTGTATCGTATAGCGCGTGGCTTTAAGGGAAAAGTATGGTCACATCTAATAAAAACGAATGTGAAAAATGAACAGAGTATTAACAGAAATGTGTATTAACACACTACCTATTCGTAGAAGTATTTATTCATCATCTACATATTCATATTAAGCTTCTACGTCTGTGTGCAGGAAAGTATTATTTGTAAGACGTAAGAGAAAATATATCTGTTTATTGTTAAATTATTATGACGTTCTTTCCAATACAAAAAGTGTAGTACCTATTGTTTCCAAACTGCGTTACCCACTCCAGCCAGCAGATGGCGATGGGCGTCTTTCAGGTGATGCTTCTTGCGTGACGTGTAATGGACTGGACGGGACGCTTCTTCAGGAACAACAAGGCGCCAACTCTTACAACATAAAACTAAAAGATTGATTCTTTAGACCATGTTATTGTACATGAGCTAATCTCAGTGTTTTAGACAAATTTCGGTTGACGTATCTACTGGTGAACTTTAACCTAATGTGCTTGTTCAATTTGCAAACTTGTTAAAGATTGATACTGAGGTTAGCACTAGGCTAGTCGCTAATGCTAGCCATGAGCTCACGGAACTACTCCTCCCTTGCTAATGAAGATGAGGTCTGCTTTACGGAGAAAGAATCTTTCAGAATGAAAAAGGAGGAAGAGGAGGTTGTTATAGTTAAAGAAGAGAAAGAACCTTTTAGTGAGGAAGAGGATGCTATCTTAATAAACGTGAAGGAGGAAGACGTTTTGAGAGTGAAAAAGGAGGAGACAGAAGATCCGATTGACACCAGTGAGTACTGTCTTAAAAACAGGGACACAAACTATGCAGTTGTTGAACTAATATGGGTTTTTTAATGGGCATTCTTACTGTAGGAATTGTTAAATGGTCGATCTGCCATTGGTTCACATTCTTTTGCGACTTTTCAATTGGATGTATTGAATTCTCCATGTGTTAGACATTAAAGTTCCCCTCATCTAGTATAACAGTCTTTTAAAATTAAATATTGCTGTGTATGTTCTACTTAAAATATAAAAAAGGCACCCATTTTGTGGAACAACCCCTTTACATTTGCATCACAAGTATTTTTTTAGGAAATCAAGATGAAAGTGGCCATTTTAGGCCCTTTTTAGACATATTCATGCCTCTTGTAAGACTCTGTGATTGCAATAGAATATCATAAGTTTACCATCTGTTTGATGTTCTCATTCACACAGGAGAGAGACATGACTATGGTGGATCCTCTGCGGAGCCTCAACAACATCCTGATGCTGACGAGACAGAGAAGAGTCTCTCCAGATCAGAACACCAGATGGTACAGCTTGGTCTGGTCTAGCATACAGCTTGGTCTGGTCTAGCATACAGCTTGCTTTATCAGCTTGGGCTGGGTTTCTGTAAAGCACTTTATGACAACAGTGACATCAGCATCCATAATGATGTGCATCTGTGTCCCCACTTTATGGTTACCAGGACAACGCTAGCCCTTCCACCCTCCCGGAGTCCATGTGTCGTGCCTCTCCCGGTAGCACCTTACTGCTGGGTATGAAGAGGTTGTCTGTGCTGCTGGTGGACTGCAGGAAAACAATGGGGCTGAGTGGAACTGTGAGAGGAGGAGAAGAGATGAAAGGATCAGATTTGACTCATCAAAGTAAGTGCTGTAGTTTAGTTTGAACAAATACAATAGATCTGCCCACTGGTATCTGTTACCAGGACAACCAGCAGAGTTCTGTTAGTTGACAGGAAGATAGACTGGTGGATATGGATGTTATGAATATCATAACACTGAAAAAGGATTCTGCCAATGAAAAGAGAGAAACCAATTGACCATATAAAACCTTGATGAAAGTTAGCTTTAGAGAGAAAATTTCAAGATGATCCAATGTAAGGTGCTTGTTTTACAAAAACTTATCCTTAAAACATTATGGATATTACATTGCCTGTCCCAGTCAACCCCCCTATCTTTACAAGACTGTTGAACAGGCAAACTAAACTCTAGACACTGTTAATTAATGAACTAATACTGAGGAAAGCTGTGATCAGGCTTATAGGGAAGGACATTCAATAAACACAGCACTTAAAAATGACTGATTGGCTGAGAGAAATTGATGACGATAAAAATATTGTTTGGGCTGTTTTGCTAGACTTCAGTGCTTCTTTTGACATTATCGATCATAGTCTGCTGCTGAAAAAAATGTATGGCTTTACACCCCCTTCTATATTGTGGATAAAGAGCTTTTTTTTTTTTAAAGTAATCTTTATTTAACAAGGCAAGTCAGTTAAGAACAAATTCTTATTTTCAATGACAACCCACTGTTCCTAGGCCAACTGCCTTGTTCAGGGGCAGAAGGACAGAGTTTTACCTTGTCATCTCGGGGATAAGATCCAGCAACCTTTTGGTTACTGGCCTACCGCTCTAACCACTAGGCTACCTGCCGCCCCAGAGCTACCTGCCTAACAGAACACAGAGAGTGTTCTTTAATGGAAGTCTGTACAACAAAATCAAGGTAGAATCAGGAATTCCCCAGGGCAGCTGTTTGGCACCTACCTTTTTCAATCTTTACCAACGACATGCCAACGACATTTGAGTAAAGCCAGTGTGTCTGTATGCGGATGACTCAACACTGTACACGTCAGTTACCACGGAAACTGAAATGACAGCAACACTTACAAAGAGCTGCAGTGAGTTTCAGAATGGGTGGCAAGGAATAAGTTAGTCCTAAATATTTCAGATTACCTTAAATTACATGGCCTACTATGCTAATTCTGTAGCAGTATTGTTAGAGGGGGGTAAAGATGAAGTTTTGTTGGGGCGCCAGGCAGGTATTAACCCTAGTTATTAAAGTTAGTTGAATGGATAGAGTAGTGCTTCCAGACACATTCTAAACATGATGGAGTCTTAAAGGAGGACTTTAGCATCTAAGGATGAATTACTATGGAGTCTGATGCTTTAAATTAGAAGTTTACCCAAAATCCAGTAACTTCTAAGTGATTCCATACATTGAAACTAGTCCAGTGATTTTTTTCAGTTTTAGAAACTTCCGAGTATTTCTCTCCAATATGCATAGTAATATGCATATATTAGCTTCTTGGCCTGAGTAGCAGGAAGTTTACTCTGGGCACACTTTTCATCTGAACGTGAAAATGCTGCCCCCTATCCCAAACAGGTTAAAGTAGGACTGTAGCATCTAATGATGAAACATTATGGAGTCATATAAAGGAGGCGTGTAGCATCTGATGATGAATTACTATGGAGTCTGATGCTTTAAAGAAGAAGTTTACCCAAAATCCAGAAACTCCTAGGTGATTCCATACATTGAAACTAGTCCAGTGGATTTTGTCCCTCTCCCCCTCTCTCTCCCTGTAGTGCTGTACTGAAACAGCTGCTCCCCCTCTCTCTCCCTGTAGTGCTGTACTGAAACAGCTGCTCCCCCTCTCTCTCCCTGTAGCGCTGTACTGAAACAGCTGCTCCCCCTCTCTCTCTCCCTGTGGTGCTGTACTGAAACAGCTGCTCTCCCTCTTTCTCCCTGTAGTGCTGTACTGAAACAGCTGCTCTCCCTCTCTCTCCCTGTAGTGCTGTACTGAAACAGCTGCTCTCCCTCTCTCCCTGTAGTGCTGTACTGAAACAGCTGCTCTCCCTCTCTCTCCCTGTAGTGCTGTACTGAAACAGCTGCTCTCCCTCTCTCTCCCTGTAGTGCTGTACTGAAACAGCTGCTCTCCCTCTCTCTCCCTGTAGTGCTGTACTGAAACAGCTGCTCTCTCTCTCTCTCTCCCTGTAGTGCTGTACTGAAACAGCTGCTCTCCCTCTCTCCCTGTAGTGCTGTACTGAAACAGCTGCTCTCCCTCTTTCTCCCTGTAGTGCTGTACTGAAACAGCTGCTCTCCCTGTAGTGTTGTACTGAAACAGCTGCTCTCCCTCTCTCTCCCTGTAGTGCTGTACTGAAATGGCTGCAAAAACTTGACTCGTGATGTTGCTGGATGCGGGCCTCGCTCTGCTGCTTTGCCAGTTAATTTGTTATTTTATTACAGCTATGGCCTTTGTCTTTCACCTGGAGTTGTTTGTTTATGTCTGAGAAAAAACACCTTTCAACTCATAAAACATACAAAATAAACTCAGCAAAAAAATGCACGTATCTTTTCAGGGCCCTATCTTTCAAAGATTATTGGTAAAAAATCCAAATAACGTCACAGATCTTTATTGTAAAGGGTTTAAACACTGTTTCCCATAGTTCAATGAACCATAAACGATTAATGAACATGCACCTGTGGAACGGTCGTTAAGACATCAACAGCTTGCAAACGGTAGCCAATTAAGGTTACAGTTATGAAAACTTAGGACACTAAAGAGGCCTTTCTACTGAATCTGAAAACACCAAAAGAAAGATGCCCAGGGTCCCTTCTCAACCATGTGAATGTGCCTTAGGCATGCTGCAAGGAGGCATGAGGACTGCAGATGTGGCCAGGGAAATAAATTGCAATGTCTGTACTGTGAGACGCCTAAGACAGCGCTACAGTGAGACAGGACGGACAGCTTATCGTCCTCGCAGTGGCAGACCACGTGTAACAACACCTGCACAGGATCGCGACATCCGACCATCACACCTGCGGAACAGGTACAGGATGGCAACAACAACTGCCCAAGTTACACCAGGAACGCACTATCGCTCCATCAGTGCTCAGACTGTCCTCAATAGGCTGAGAGAGGCTGGACTGAGGGCTTGCAGGCCTGTTGTAAGGCAGGTCCTCACCAGACATCAATGGCAACAACGTCGCCTCTGTCACAAGGTGGAGGGGCCGTCATGGTCTGGGGCGGTGTGTCACAGCATCATCAGACTGAGGTTGTTGTCATTGCAGGCACTCTCAACGCTGTGCGTTACAGGGAAGACATCCTCCTCCCTCGTGGTACCCTTCCTGCATGCTCATGACAATGCCACCAGCCATACTGCTCGTTCTGTGCGTGATTTCCTGG
Organism: Oncorhynchus keta; assembly: GCF_023373465.1. NCBI lineage: Eukaryota > Metazoa > Chordata > Actinopteri > Salmoniformes > Salmonidae > Oncorhynchus > Oncorhynchus keta. Next base: position 119,478 of record NW_026277115.1, on the reverse strand, counting down.
TAGCATCTCACTGCAAGTTCTGCCAAATCTGGTGCAGTCCATGAGGAGGAGATGCACTGCAGTACTTAATGCAGCTGGTGGCCACACCAGATTTTTTTATTTATTTTTATTTCACCTTTATTTAACGAGGCAAGTCAGTTAAGAACAAATTCTTATTTTCAATGACTGTTCAGGGGCAGAACGACAGATTTGTACCTTGTCAGCTCGGGGATATGAACTTGCAACCTTTCGGTTACTAGTCCAACTCTCAAACCACTAGGCTACCCTGGCTCCCCAGATACTGACTGTTACTTTTGATTTTGACCCCCCTTTGTTCAGGAGGATGGATTATCTTGGCAGAGAATAAATGTCAACAGGGATGTAAAAAATTCTGCAATCCTTTTTTTTTCAGCTCATTAAACATCCAACACTTTACATGTTGCGTTTATAATTTGTTTATTGTAGTTACTATCAGTTTTAGGAACATCTTTCCAAATATTTCACTTTATTTTTTACTTTACCCAAAATATGACATCAGCGATAGTCAAAATGTTGAAAATCTGTGAACGTCTAAATAAGAAATTGGTCCATTTAAACAGCAGGTGTCGAACCCTTTCAACAACGGAGAGATGTTACTGATGTGCTTTGTGTTTTAGAGGTAAAAACAAGTTTTGGACTTCCACTTAAAATGACTTATTTACTTATTTTATGTTTAAGGAAGTGTGTACAGTCGTGGCCAAAAGTTGAGAATGACACATTTTTATTTTCACCAAATCTGCTGCCTCAGTTTGTATGATGGCAATTTGCATATACTCCAGAATGTTATGAAGAGTGTTCAGATGAATTGCAATTAATTGCAAAGTCCCTCTTTTCCATGCAAATGAACTGAATCCCCCCCAAAACTGGAAGCTTCAAAAGGAGGGTGGTGCTTGGAATCATTGTTCGTCATATGTCACCCACGGTTACCTGCAAGGAAACAGGTGCTGTCATGATTGCTTTGCACAAAAAGGGCTTCACAGGCAAGGATATAGCTGCCAGTAAGATTGCACCAAAATCAACCATTTATCGGATCATCAAGAACTTCAAGGAGAGCGGCTCAATTGTTGTGAAGAAGGCTTCAGGGCACCCAAGAAAGTCCAGCAAGTGCCAGGACCGTCTCCTAAAGTTGATTCAGCTGTGGGATCGGGGCACCAACAGTACAGAGCTCAGGAATGGCAGCAGGCAGGTGTGAGTGCATCTGCACTGATATTCTGCAAAAGTTACATGGATTGGACTGCTGAGGACTGGGGTAAAGTCATTTTCTCTGATGAATCCCCATTCCGATTGTTTGGGGCATCTGGAAAAAAGCTTGTCCGGAGAAGACAAGGTGAGCGCTACCATCAGTCCTGTGTCATGCCAACAGTAAAGCATCCTGAGACCATTCATGTGTGGGGTTGCTTCTCGGCCAAGGGTGTGGGCTCACTCACAATGTTGCCTAAGAACACAGCCATGAATAAAGAATGGTACCAACACATCCTCCGAGAGCAACTTCTCCCAACCATCTAGGAACAGTTCGGTGACGAACAATGCCTTTTCCAGCATGATGGAGCACCTTGCCATAAGGCAAAAGTGATAACTAAGTGGCTCGGGTAACAAAACATCAGTATTTTGGGTCCATGGCCAGGAAACTCCCCAGACCTTAATCCCATTGAGAACTTGTGGTCAATCATCAAGAGGCGGGTGGACAAACAAAAACCCACAAATTCTGACAAAATCCAAGCATTGATTATGCAAGAATGGGCTGCCATCAGTCAGGATGTGGCCCAGAAGTTAATTGACAGCATGCCAGGGTGGATTGCAGAGGTCTTGAAAAAGAAGGGTCAACACTGCAAATATTGACTCTGCATCAACTTCATGTCATTGTAAATAACAGCCTTTGACACTTATGAAATGCTTGTAATTATACTTCATCATTCCATAGTAACATCTGACTAAAATATCTAAAGACACTGAAGCAGCAAACTTTGTGGAAATTAATATTTTTCATTCTCAAAACTTTTGGCCACTACTGTAGGTCGCATTCTGTATTATACAGCTATTAAAGTTATATATTCAGAACTACCTGCTCGATTGGAATCCAGTGACGTCTGTGTCTTGAGTGTTCTAGAACTGTTTAGTTTTTTGTGTTCTGACGAAAACAGAATGAATAAATAAGTAGTGTAAACATTATCAGTAATTACCAGGAAACTCTACAACATTTGTTTTAAAATCACACTGAGATTATTCAAACTGGCCTTAGGTTATTGAGGGATCTGATTAGGATTTACCCTCGTAGCAAGGCCGTTTTATATGTGGTTTCATTCGGGTCTCTATTTTAAAAAACACACTGTCTTTGGCAGGAGAAAGACCAGACTCAGAGGAACCAGAGCCAGGGACGTCCAAACCAACAAGAAGACACCAGTGTTCCCACTGCGGAAAGGGTTGTAACCACTTAAATGAGCTTAAACGACATCAGAGAATACACACAGGGGAGAAGCCTTACCACTGCTCCCAGTGTGGAAGGCGTTTTAATGATTTGGGGAAGCTGGAACGACACGAGAGAATACACAGAGGGGAGAAGCCTTACCACTGCTCCCAGTGTGGAAAATGTTTCAACCAGTTAGGGACCCTGAAACAGCACAAGATAATACACACAGGGGAGAATCGTTACCACTGCTCCCAGTGTGGAAAGGGTTTTCACGATTTGGGGAAGCTGAAACGACATGAGAGAATACACACAGGGGAGAAGCCTTACCAATGCTCGCAATGTGAAAAGATGTATAGTGAGAAAGGACACCTGAAAGCCCATGAGAAAATTCACACAGGGGAGAAGCCTTACCAATGCTCACAGTGTGGAAAGTGTTTCACCTGGGCAGGGTATCTGAAAAAACACGAAAGAATACACACAGGGGAGAAGCCTTACCACTGCTCCCAGTGTGGCAAGGGTTTCAACGGGGCGGGGGATCTGAAAAAACACGAAAGAATACATACAGGAGAGAAGCCTTACCACTGCTCCCGCTGTGTCAAGTGTTTTAACCAGTTAGGGGCCCTGAAACAGCACGAGAGAATACACACAGGGAAGAAGCCGTACCACTGCTCCCAGTGTGGCAAGTTTTTTAACCAGTTAGGGACCCTGAAACAGCACAAGATAATACACACAGGGGAGATGCATTACCACTCCTCCCAGGATGCAAAGCTTTTGCCCATTTGGGAAGCCTGAAATAACATGAGACACAGAGGAGAAGGCTTGCAGAAGGTTAGATTTTGGGAAAACATATTACTCATAACAATCACTTAAACATCATTAGAGAATCCACACAGGAGAGAAATGACTTCTCTTAGCGTGTATATTGATATTTCACATCTCATTGACTCACAACTCATCAGAGAACATACACAGTGCTCCCGTTGTCTTATATTGTTGACTGATGTGTTTACCTGTTTTTACCAGATGAAATTGCTTCTTCCAATTATTGATAAACATGTACCTGTTAAGAAACTGACTGTTAGATATGTTAAGGCTCCATGGATTGATGAGGAATTTAAAAACTGTATGTTTGAAAGAGTTGCGGCAAAAGGAGTGGCTAATAAGTCTGGCTGACTCTCGTACTGCAAATTGAGAAATGATGTGAACAAACTCAACAAAAATAATGAACTTATTAAGAAGCCAAGATCAATGAGATAAAGAATGATGTAAAAAAAAAACATCATGAAAGAAAAGCAGTGCAAGTTTTGAATTTTGTAAAGTTAGTGTGGGAGAGGTGGAAAAATTGTTATCGATCAATAATGACAGACCTCCTGACATTGACAACTTAGATAGAAAGCTCCTGAGGACAGTAGCTGACTCTATAGCCACTCCTATTTGTCATATTTTTAATATGAGCCTAGAGGAAAGTCTGTCCTCGGGCCTGGAGGGAAGCCGAAGTAATTCCACTACCCAAGAGTGGTAAAGCGGCCTTTACTGGTTCTAACAGCAGACCTATAAGCTTGCTGCCAGCTCTTAGCAAACTGTTGGAAAAAATTGTGTTTGACCAAATACAATGCTATTTCTCTGTAAGCAAATGAACAACAGACTTTCAGCATGCTTATAGAGAAGGACACTCAACATGTACTGCACTGACACAAATGACTGATGATTGGTTGAGAGAAATTGATAACAAGAAGATTGTGGGAGCTCTATTGTTAGATTTCAGTGCAGCCTTTGATATTATTCACCATAACCTGTTGTTTAAGAATGTTTGTGCTTTGGCTTTTCAACCTCTGCCATGATGTGGATTCAGAGCTGTCTATCTGATAGAACTCAGAGGGTTTTAATGGAAGCTTCTCTAATTTCAAACATGTAAACTGTGATGTACCACAGGGCAGCTCTCTAGGCCCTCTACTCTTTCTATTTTTACCAATGGCCTGCCACTGGCATTAAACAAAGCATGTGTGTCCATGTATGCTGATGATTCAACTATATAACCACCAGCAACCACAGCTAATGAAGTCACTGAAACCCTTAACAAAGAGTTGCAGTCTGTTTTGGAATGGGTGGCCAGTAATAAACTGGTCCTGAACATCTCTAAAACTAAGAGCATTGTATTTGGTACAAATCATTCCTCAAGTTATAGACCTCAGCTGAATCTGGTAATGAATGGTGTGGCTGTTGAACAAGTTGAGGAGACTAAATTACTTGGCACTACCTTAGATTGTAAACTGTCATGGTCAAAACATATAGATTCAATGGTTGTAAAGATGGGGAGAGGTCTATCCGTAATAAAGAGATGCTCTGCTTTTTTGATACTACTCTCCACAAATCAAGTTCTGCAGGCTCTAGTTTTGTCTCATCTTGATTATTGTCCAGTCGTGTGGTCCAGTGCTGCAAGGAAAGACCTAGTAAAGCTGCAGCTGGCCCAGAACAGAGCGGCTGTCACGCCCTGGCCATAGAGAAGCTTTTATTCTCTATTTTGATTAGGCCAGGGTGGGCATTCTATGTTCCTTTTTCTGTGTTTTTGTATTTCTTTGTTTTTGGCCGAGTGTGGTTGCCAATCGGAGGCAGCTGTCTATCGTTGTCTCTAATTGGGAATCATACTTAGGCAGCCTTTTTCCACCTGTGTTTTTTGGGTAGTTGTTTTCTGTATAGTTGCTTTGTCTTACAGAACTGTTCGTTCTTCTCTTTGTTATTTTGTTCGAATGTTGTTTGATTAAATAAAAATCATGAACACTTACCACGCTGCGCTTTGGTCCATGCCTTCCCACGATAGACGTGACAATTGTGTCATGTTTTATGTTGACCGCAGGATGGGTAGCTGCTGCTTTTGCAACAGCTAATGGGGATCCTAGTAAAATACCCAATACCAAACTCTGTTATTCTCTCTGAGCTCAGAAATAAAGAATCTTGGTTTGACTTGGACTCCAGCAGATCCTTATATTATAATATCCACTACAACTCACCCACAGATTGCTGTTTCATGATTGTCTCAATGAAGAGTTCCTCATTCCACTTTCCTGTGGGCTTTTACAAGCCTCCCACTGGTTGAATAAACATTGTTTTCACATCAAATTAAAAACATCCTTAACATTGATGAACCTTCTATCTTCATCCCTAAACTAGCAACATTAACTATTGTCTATTGTTATTCTCAATGACATTCCTGGCCTTATGAAATCCTAGCTAAATACAATGTTCCCACCAGTTTTCATGTCTTTGGTTATGCAAACATTTGTTTATTCGATTATATTTCTCATTAAGATGAATATTGTTTTAATTCTGCATGGGTCACGCATTCCTTTGGTCATGTGGTCCCTTATGGGTCAATGATTTTAATTAGAATATAGCAATGATGCTCTGTCCTCAATCACTTACAGTTTCTCTGGAAAGTATTCAGACCCCTTGACTTTTAGGTTTAGGTCATCAGTAAAGGGGACATCTTAAATATTACAATGACCCTTTCAAAGACAGACATCCCCCAGACCTCCCCCTATAACTATTTTTTAAAGGGTAAATTTTCCTCCCCCATGATGCCATCTATTTTGTGAAGTGCCCCAGTCCTTCCTGCAGCGAAGAACCCCCACAACGTGATGCTGCCACCTGTGTGCTTCACGGTTGGGATGGTGTTCTTCGGCTTGCAAGCATCCCCCTTTTTCCTCCGAACATAACGATCGTCATTATAACCAAACAGTTCTATTATTGTTTCATCAGACCAGAGGACACCTTCAGGCGTTTGGAAATCGCTCCCAAGGATGAACCAGACTTGTGGAGGTCTACCATTTTTTTCTGAGATCTTGGCAGATTTTTATTTATTTTCCCATGATGTCAAGTAAAGAGGCACTGAGTTTCAAGGTAGGTCTTGAAATACATTCACAGGTGCTCTTCCAATTGACTCAAAGGATGTCAATTAGCCTATCAGAAGCTATAGACATAATTTTCTGGAATTTTCCAAGGCTGTTTAAAGGCACAGTCAACTTAGTGTATGTAAACTTCTGACCCACTGGGATTGTGAAATAATCTGTCTGTAAACAATTGTTGGAAAAATTACTTGTGTCATTAACACAGATGTCCTAACCGACTTGCCAAAACTATAGTTTGTTGACAAGACATTTGTGGAGTTGTTGAAAAATGAGTTATAATGACTCCAACCTAAGTGTATGTAATATTTGACTTCAACTGTAATTGCTGTATCATTCACTATCTACTCTTCGCTATATATTGCATCTTAGCTGCTGTGTTTCTGCTCATCCATGTTTTATACTTCTATATTTCCATTCCTTTACTGGATTATGTGTATTAGGTTTAGTTGTGGAATTTGTTAGATATTATCTGTTTGATACTGCTGTACTGTTGGACTTAGAAGCATAAGCATTTCACTACACTCACAATGACATCTGCTAACCATGTGTATGTGACCAATAACATCTGCTAACCATGTGTATGTGACCAATAACATCTTATAACCATGTGTATGTCACCAATACCATCTGCTAACCATGTGTATGTGACCAATAACATTTGCTAACCATGTGTATGTGACCAATAACATCTGCTAACCATGTGTATGTGACCAATAACATCTGATAACCATGTGTATGTGACCAATAACATCAGCTAACCATGTGAATGTGACCAATAACATCTGATAACCATGTGTATGTGACCAATAACATCTGCTAACCATGTGTATGTGACCAATAACATCTGCTAACCATGTGTATGTGACCAATAACATCTGCTAACCATGTGTATGTGACCATAACATCTGCTAACCATGTGTATGTGACCAATAACATCTGCTAACCATGTGTATGTGACCAATAACATCTGCTAACCATGTGTATGTGACCAATAACATCTGATAACCATGTGTATGTGACCAATAACATCTGACAACCATATGTATGTGACCAATAACATCTGCTAACCATGTGTATGTGACCAATAACATCTGCTAACCATGTGTATGTGACCAATAACATCTGATAACCATGTGTATGTGACCAATAACATCTGCTAACCATGTGTATGTGACCAATAACATCTGCTAACCATGTGTATGTGACCAATAACATCTGATAACCATGTGTATGTGACCAATAACATCTGATAACCATGTGTATGTGACCAATAACATCTGCTAACCATGTGTATGTGACCAATAACACTTGATTTAATTTGAACAAAACAAATCCATGAGATGATGTTTGATCAATGTGGAAAACGGATTTGTAAAAATCCATCTACATAAGGTATTTTTATTCATTTTCACACAACTGGTAACCAGTGACTGGTGACATTTAGTGTTTCACCCAACTGGCAACCAGTGACTGGTGACATTTAGTGTTTCACCCAACTGGCAACCAGTGACTGGTGACATTTAGTGTTTCACCCAACTGGCAACCAGTGACTGGTGACATTTAGTGTTTCACCCAACTGGCAACCTAAATCCAATGACGGTGGACATTTTCTGTTGATTTCATGTTGAATTCACTTTAGTTGATTTCCATGTAATTTGCGACAGATTTTCATGTGAATATTGTCAAATCTACATGAAACAATATACGCATTTTACCGGAAATGTTTGCATCAAACAGGTTTATTGCGGATAAAAGTCTTTGCATGATGACGTAGTGCACGGAAAAAATGTTTTCCTGTTGAATTCCCATGTACTGAATGAAAAATGCAAGTTAAATGGGTTTCCATCGCATTTTCAACTCTACTGATGGTTTTGAAAAACCGTTGAGTTATATAGAAAACGTGCTCTTGTCCCGTCCACTGTAGCCAACAGCTCACAGATACAGTGCTGGTAGGCTACCTACATGATGAGATTATTATGGATAAGAGCGACATTATTTTATTTGTCAAATGGCAACCAAGCATCAATCATCATGTCACCAGAATAAGACCCTCAAAATGTATTGGAAAGGAGCATCAAGCTCATCACATGCACTTTCACCACCCTGTGAAGTTCATCATTTATTTAATCTGTAGCCTAATAAACTGCATGGTTTCCCAAGTCGTAGTGGGAGGACCACACAACATATCATCACGTGACTCCAAGTTAACTAAGATATTATCGTTATTAAATCAATATTTGCGCATAAAGGATTAATGCCGCCACTTCTCGTTTATACATTTTTACTGACACAAAAAGACCCCACCATGTCAAACGAAGTAACAAATCGTCTGTCGGCATTTAGAAAAGTATACAGGCATATCCTGTTTCCATCAGCCCAGTCATTACTTTGGAAATGGTTGGATCAATATCCACCTTCATGATATGGATGAAGCCTGATTTGGAATGTCTGAGTAGTTCTATCTGATGTCATAATACACACCTCTGATAATCAAGTGATATTTGGAATGTCTGAGTAGTTCTATCTGATGTCATAATACACACCTCTGATAATCAAGTGATATTTGGAATGTCTGAGTAGTTCTATATGATGTCATAATACACTCCTCTGATAATCAAGTGATATTTGTAATGTCTGAGTAGTTCTATCTGATGTCACAATACACCCCTCTGATAATCAAGTGATGTTCACATGTGATGCATTTGCTCCATTGTTTACATTTAAATGGGAGGCGATGATGTATGTCTTTTTATGTATTTATTTATTTCACCTTTATTTAACCAGGTAGGCAAGTTGAGAACAAGTTCTCATTTACAATTGCGACCTGGCCAAGATAAAGCAAAGCAGTTCGACACATACAACGACACAGAGTGACACATGGAGTAAAACAAACATACAGTCAATAATACAGTATAAACAAGTCTATACACAATGTGAGCAAATTAGGTGAAATAAGGGAGGTAAAGGCAAAAAAAGGCCATGGTGGCAAAGTAAATACAATATAACAAGTAAAACACTGGAATGGTAGATTTGCAATGGAGGAATGTGCAAAGTAGAAATAAAAATAATGGGGTGCAAAGGAGCAAAATAAATAGATTAATTAAATATAGTAGGGAAAGAGGTGGTTGTTTGGGCTAAAATATAGGTGGGCTATGTACAGGTGCAGTAATCTGTGAGCTGCTCTGACAGTTGGTGCTTAAAGCTAGTGAGGGAGATAAGTGTTTCCAGTTTCAGTGCTTTTTGTAGTTCGTTCCAGTCATTGGTAGCAGAGAACTGGAAGGAGAGGCGGCCAAAGAAAGAATTGGTTTTGGGGGTGACTAGAGAGATATACCTGCTGGAGCGTGTGCTACAGGTGGGAGATGCTATGGTGACCAGCGAGCTGAGATAAGGGGGGACTTTACCTAGCAGGGTCTTGTAGATGACATGGAGCCAGTGGGTTTGGCGACGAGTATGATGCGAGGGCCAGCCAACGAGAGCGTACAGGTATGGTGAAATCCTAGTGTGGCTTGAAATAAATAGGATTATTAATCATAAACTCCTATAGCAACAATACACTGTGGCTTTGACTTCAAGAGAATGGGTGGTGGTGCTACTCTATAGGTAAAACTGTCCAGTATGAATGTTCAATACACACAATAGGTTGATCAGTAGGCAGTTAGCTGCTTAGCCGCACAACTCGCTAACACAACTCGCTAACAACAAAGTCAAAATGGACTCCAGGCCTGGTAGTGGCAGCAGTGCACAACAACCACTGTTTATCCGAGGTTCCTGGGTGAAAAATAAGTTGGCTATATAAAGAGGGCACGACAAAACCTATTCCCCCTCAGGAGACTGAAAAGGTTTGGCATGGGTCCTCAGATCACAACGCAGGGCCAGACTGATTACCAGGACGTGTACTCCATGCTGGAAAATGATGGTGGCCACACAAAATATTGACACTTTGGGCCCAATTTGGACATTTTCACCTGGGGGTGTACTCACTTTTGTTGCCAGTGGTTTAGACATTAATGGCTGTGTGTGGAGTTATTTTGAGGGGACAGCAAATGTACACTGTTATACAAGCTGTACACTCACTACTTTACATTGTAGCAAAGTGTAATTTCTTCAGTGTTGTCACATGAAAAGATATACTCAAATATTTACAAAAATGTGAGGGGTATATAGTTGAGAATAAACCAGGTCATCCCCCTTGCTCCTGGTGAGCTGATGTCTGGGGATGTCAGTTGAGAATACACCAGGTCATCCCCCCTGCTCCTGGTGAGCTGATCTCTGGGGATGTCAGTTGAGAATACACCAGGTCATCCCCCCTGCTCCTGGTGAGCTGATCTCTGGGGATGTCAGTTGAGAATACACCAGGTCATCCCCCCTGCTCCTGGTGAGCTGATCTCTGGGGATGTCAGTTGAGAATACACCAGGTCATCCCCCCTGCTCCTGGTGAGCTGATGTCTGGGGATGTCAGTTGAGAATACACCAGGTCATCCCCCTTGCTCCTGGTGAGCTGATCTCTGGGGATGTCAGTTGAGAATACACCAGGTCATCCCCCCTGCTCCTGGTGAGCTGATGTCTGGGGATGTCAGTTGAGAATACACCAGGTCATCCCCCTTGCTCCTGGTGAGCTGATCTCTGGGGATGTCAGTTGCCTTTGTTCAACAAAGAAGGACCTAAACTGTACATGCTTTAACACACAGCACTTCAGTCTCAGGCAGAAGGTCCTGGCTGCTCCAGAACAGCCAGCCAATGAGGAAAATACTTTTTTATCCAGGCATCATCCTCGGCACGGATGAAGTTAGTGTATGTATATGTGAAATACAGTGGGGAGAACGAGTATTTGGTACACTGACGATTTTGCAGGTTTTCCTACTTACAAAGCATGTAGAGGTCTGTCATTTTTATCATAGATACACTTCAGACGGAATCTAAAACAAAAATCCAGAAAATCACATTGTATGATTTTTAAGTAATTAATTTGCATTTTATTGCATGACATAAGTATTTGATACATCAGAAAAGCATAACTTAATATTTACAGAGATCTTATGTTTCCTGTAGTTCTTGACCAGGTTTGCACACACTGCAGCAGGGATTTTGGCCCACTCCTCCATACAGGCCTTCTCCAGATCCTTCAGGTTTCGGGGCTGTCGCTGGGCAATACGGACTTTCAGCTCTCTCCAAAGATGTTCAATTGGGTTCAGGTCTGGAGACTGGCTAGGCCCCTCCAGGACCTTGAGATGCTTCTTACGGAGCCACTCCTTAGTTGCTCTGGCTGTGTGTTTCGGGTCGTTGTCATGCTGGAAGACCCAGCCACGACCCATCTTCAATGCTCTTACTGAGGGAAGGAGGTTGTTGACCAAGATCTCGCGATACATGGCCCCATCCATCCTCCACTCAATACGGTGCAGTCGTCCTGTCCCCTTTGCAGAAAAGCATCCCCAAAGAATGATGTTTCCACCTCCATGCTTCACGGTTGGGATGGTGTTCTTGGGGTTGTACTCATCCTTCTTCCTCCAAACACGGCGAGGGGATTTTAGACCCAAAAGCTCTCTTTTTGTCTCCTCAGACCACATGACCTTCTCCCATTCCTCATCTGGATCATCCAGATGGTCATTGGCAAACTTCAGACGGGCCTGGACATGCGCTGGCTTGAGCAGGGGGACCTTGCGTGCACTGCAGGATTTTAATCCATGACCGCGTAGTGTGTTACTAATAGTTTTCTTTGAGACTGTGGTCCCAGCTCTCTTCAGGTCATTAACCAGGTTCTGCCGTGTAGTTCTGGGCTGATCCCTCACCTTCCTCATGATCATTGATGCCCCACGAGGTGAGATCTTGCATGGAGCCCCAGACCGAGGGTGATTGACCGTCATCTTGAACTTCTTCCATTTTCTAATAATTGCGCCAACAGTTGTTGCCTTCTCACCAAGCTGCTTGCCTATTGTCCTGTAGCCCATCCCAGCCTTGTGCAGGTCTAAAATGTTATCCCTGATGTCCTTACACCCTCTCTGGTCTTGGAGGTTGGAGTCTGTTTGATTGAGTGTGTGGACAGGTGTCTTTTATACAGGTAACGAGTTCAAACAGGTGCAGTTAATACAGGTAATGAGTGGAGAACAGGAGCGCTTCTTAAAGAAAAACTAACAGGTCTGTGATAGTCGGAATTCTTACTGGTTGGTAGGTGATCAAATACTTATGTCATGAAATAAAATGCAAATTAATTAGTTAAAAATCATACAATGTGATTTTCAGGATTTTTGTTTTAGATTCCGTCTCTCACAGATGAAGTGTACCTACTACGGTGAGTAGAGTGGGGACCTCTGAGGGATGATCCTTTCTAGACTTGGCATCAGAGAGTATATGAGCTCTATGGTTGTTGACTATATCCCCAAAGTGAGAGACTAACAAGTCATTGAAATAGAACGGAAGGTTACCTAACAGAGCCCTGATTCTATGATATTCACCAGGTTACCTAACAGAACCCTGATTCTATAATATTTACCAGGTTACCTAACAGAACCCTGATTCTATGATATTCACCAGGTTACCTAACAGAACCCTGATTCTATGATATTCACCAGGTTACCTAACAGAACCCTGGTTCTATAATATTCACCAGGTTACCTAACAGAACCCTGATTCTATAATATTCACCAGGTTACCTAACAGAACCCTGATTCTATAATATTCACCAGGTTACCTAACAGAACCCTGGTTCTATAATATTCACCAGGTTACCTAACAGAACCCTGGTTCTATAATATTCACCAGGTTACCTAACAGAACCCTGATTCTATGATATTCACCAGGTTACCTAACAGAACCCTGATTCTATAATATTCACCAGGTTACCTAACAGAACCCTGATTCTATAATATTCACCAGGTTACCTAACAGAACCCTGATTCTATGATATTCACCAGGTTACCTAACAGAACCCTGATTCTATAATATTCACCAGGTTACCTAACAGAACCCTGATTCTAGGATATTCACCAGGTTACCTAACAGAACCCCGATTCTATGATATTCACCAGGTTACCTAACAGAACCCTGATTCTATGATATTCACCAGGTTACCTAACAGAACCCCGATTCTATGATATTCCCCAGGTTACCTAACAGAACCCTGATTCTATGATATTCACCAGGTTACCTAACAGAACCCTGATTCTAGGATATTCACCAGGTGAAAGTATATGAGCTCCATGGTAGTTGGTAGTTGACCAGGTTACCTTTCACACATGGAAGGCAAACGTACTTAGATGTGAAGACGGGAGAGACTATGGCCCTATTTAGGAAGTGGAGTCGTCTGCTATTAGCTGTTGCGTGACAGACGTTGTTTGATTGGATCTCCCTAGACTCCGCCCCTAAAGAGGCTTATAATATCATAGAACAGGGGTTATGTTAGGTAACCTTAAGTTACATGTCCTACTATGCTAATCTCTCTGTATTAAATTGGCCATAACTTTAACACTGGCAGAGATCCTGGAACTAATATACCATTAAAGTATATTATATTCAACAATATATGTAAAAAATCGAAACATTTATATTTTCAATATTTATATTTTCTATATTAAGGTATTACCAGAACAGAGTCAATGTGGAGGCTATATACAGGAGATACCAGTACAGAGTCAATGTGGAGGCCATATACAGGAGGGACCGGTACATAGTCAATGTGGAGGCTATATACAGGAGGTACCAGTACAGAGACAATGTGGAGGCTATATACAGGAGATACCAGTACAGAGTCAATGTGGAGGATATAAACAGGAGGTACCAGTACAGAGACAATGTGGAGGCTACATACAGGATGTACCATTACAGAGTCAATGTGGAGGGTATATACAGGAGGTACCGGTACAGCGTCAATGTGGAGGCTATATACAGGAGGTACCATTACAGAGTCAATGTGGAGGCTATATACAGGAGGTAACCATTACAGAGTCAATGTGGAGGGTATATACAGGAGGTAACCATTACAGAGTCAATGTGGAGACTATATACAGGAGGTACAATTACAGAGTAAATGTGGTGGGTTTATACAGGAGGTACCATTACAGATTCAATGTGGAGGCTATATACAGGAGGTACCGGAACAGAGTCAATGTGGAGGGTATATACAGGAGGTACCAGTACAGAGTCAATGTGGAGGCTATATACAGGAGGTACCAGTACAGAGTCAATGTGGAGGCTGTATACAGGAGGTACCGGAACAGAGTCAATGTGGAGGGTATATACAAGAGGTACCGGAACAGAGTCAATGTGGAGGCTATATACAGGAGATACCAGTACAGAGTCAATGTGGAGGGTATATACAGGAGGTACCGGAACAGAGTCAATGTGGAGGGTATATACAGGAGGTACCGGAACAGAGTCAATGTGGAGGCTATATACAGGAGATACCAGTACAGAGTCAATGTGGAGGCTATATACAGGAGGTACCGGAACAGAGTCAATGTGGAGGCTATATACAGGAGATACCAGTACAGAGTCAATGTGGAGGGTATATACAGGAGGTACCGGAACAGAGTCAATGTGGAGGGTATATACAGGAGGTACCGGAACAGAGTCAATGTGGAGGGTATATACAGGAGGTACCGGAACAGAGTCAATGTGCGGGGACACAGGTGAGTCGAGGGATTCATTTTAAGCTTCTACGTCTGTGTACAGGAAACTATTATTTGTAAGACGTAAGAGAAAATATATCTGTTTATTGTTAAATTATTATGACGTTATTTCCAATACAAAAGTGTAGTACCTATTGTTTCCAAACTGCGTTACCCACTCCAGCCAGCAGATGGCGATGGGCGTCTTTTAGGTGATGCTTCTTGCGTGACGTATAATGGACTGGACGGGACACTTCTTCAGGAACAACAAGGCGCCAACTCTTACAACCACCTCGGTAGCTTGCTAGACAACATACAACTGAAAGATTGATTCTTTAGACCATGTTATTGTACATTAGCTAATCTCAGTGTTTTAGACAAATTTCGGTTGACGTATCTACTGGTGAACTTTAACCTAATGTTCTTGTTCAATTTGCACATTTGTTAAAGATTTATACTGAGGTTAGCACTAGGCTAGTCGCTAATGCTAGCTAGCTAACATCCCTGATCATGAGTTCACTAAACTACTCCTCCCTTGCTAATGAAGAGGAGGTCTGCTTTACGGAGAAAGAATATTTCAGAATGAAAAAGGAGGAAGAGGAGGTTGTTATGATGAAAGAAGAGAAAGAACATTTTAGAGAGGAAGAGGATGCTATCTTAATAAACGTGAAGGAGGAACACGTTTTGAGAATGAAAAAGGAGGAGACAGAAGATCCGATTGACACCAGTGAGTACTGTCTTAAACAGGGACACAAACTATGCAGTTGTTGAACTAATGTGGTGTTTTTAATGGGCATTCTGCCATTGGTTCACATTCTTTTGCGACTTTTCAATTGGATGTATTGAATTCTCCATGTGTTAGACATTAAAGTTCCCCTCATCTAGTATAACAGTCTTTTAAAATTCAATATGGCTGCGTATGTTCTACTTAAAATATAAAAAAGGCACCCATTTTGTGGAACAACCCTTTTACATTTGTATCGCAAGTATTTTTTTTAGGAAATCAAGATGAAAGTTGCCATTTTAGGCCCTTTTTAGACATATTCATGCCTCTTGTAAGACCCTGTGATTGCAATATCCTTAAAACATTATGGGTATTACATTGCCTGTCCCAGTCAACAACCCATATCTTTACAAGACTGTTGAACAGGCAAACTAAACTCTAGACACTGTTAATTAATGAACTAATACTGAGGAAAGCTGTGATCAGGCTTATAGGGAAGGACATTCAATAAACACAGCACTTAAAAAATGACTGATTGGCTGAGAGAAATTGATGATGATAAAAATATTGTTTGGGCTGTTTTGTTAGACTTCAGTGTGGCTTTTGACATTATCGATCGTAGTCTGCTGCTGAAAAAATGTATTGCTTTACACCCCCTGTTATATTGTGGATAAAGAGTAAAAAAAAAAAAAAGCTAACCTTTATTTAACTAGGCAAGTCGGTTAAGAACAAATTCTTATTTTCAATGACTGCTTAGGACTGCCTTGTTCAGGGGCAGAACGACAGAGTTTTACCATGTCAACTCGGGGATTCGATCCAGCAACCTTTTGGTTACTGGCCTACCGCTCTAACCACTAGGCTACCTGCCGCCCCAGAGCTACCTGTCTAACAGAACACAGAGAGTGTTATTTAATGGAAGCCTGTACAACACAATCAAGGTAGAATCAGGAATTCCCCAGGGCAGCTGTTTGGCACCTACCTTTTTCAATCTTTACCAACGACATGCCAACGACATTTGAGTAAAGCCAGTGTGTCTGTATGCGGATGACTCAACACTGTACACGTCAGTTACCACGGAAACTGAAATGACAGCAACACTTAACAAAGAGCTGCAGTGAGTTTCAGAATGGGTGGCAAGGAATAAGTTAGTCCTAAATATTTCAGATTACCTTAAATTACATGGCCTACTATGCTAATTCTGTAGCGGTATTGTTAGAGGGGGGTAAAGATCAAGTTTTGTTGGGGCGCCAGGCAGGTATTAACCCTAGTTATTAAAGTTGAATAGATAGAGTAGAATAGATAGAGTAGTGCTTCCAGACACATTATAAACATGATGGAGTCTTAAAGGAGGACTGTAGCATCTAATGATGAAACATTATGGAGTCATATAAAGGAGGCTTGTTGCATCTGATGATGAATTACTATGGAGTCTGATGCTTTAAAGAAGAAGTTTACCCAAAATCCAGAAACTCCTCGGTGATTCCATACATTGAAACTAGTCCAGTGGATTTTTTCCCTCTCCCCCTCTCTCTCCCTGTAGTGCTGTACTGAAACAGCTGCTCTCCCTCTCTCTCCCTGTAGTGCTGTACTGAAACAGCTGCTCTCTCCCTGTAGTGCTGTACTGAAACAGCTGCTCTTCCTCTCTCTCCCTGTAGTGCTGTACTCAAACAGCTGCTCTCCCTCTCTCTCCCTGTAGTGCTGTACTCAAACAGCTGCTCTCCCTCTCTCTCCCTGTAGTGCTGTACTCAAACAGCTGCTCTCTCTCCCTGTAGTGCTGTAATGAAACAGCTGCTCTCCCTCTCTCTCCCTGTAGTGCTGTACTGAAACAGCTGCTCTCCCTCTCTTTCCCTGTAGTGCTGTACTGAAACAGCTGCTCTCCCTCTCTCTCCCTGTAGTGCTGTACTGAAACAGCTGCTCTCCCTCTCTCTCCCTGTAGTGCTGTACTGAAACAGCTGCTCTCCCTCTCTCTCCCTGTAGTGCTGTACTGAAACAGCTGCTCTCTCCCTGTAGTGCTGTACTGAAACAGCTGCTCTCCTTCTCTCTCCCTGTAGTGCTGTACTCAAACAGCTGCTCTCCCTCTCTCTCCCTGTAGTGCTGTACTCAAACAGCTGCTCTCCCTCTCTCTTCCTGTAGTGCTGTACTCAAACAGCTGCTCTCCCTCTCTCTCCCTGTAGTGCTGTACTCAAACAGCTGCTCCCCCTCTCTCCCCATAGTGCTGTACTGAAACAGCTGCTCTCCCTCTCTCTCCCTGTAGTGCTGTACTGAAACAGCTGCTCTCCCTCTCTCCCTGTAGTGCTGTACTGAAACAGCTGCTCTCCCTCTCTCTCCCTGTAGTACTGTACTGAAACAGCTGCTCTCCCTCTCTCTCCCTGTAGTGCTGTACTGAAACAGCTGCTCTCCCTCTCTCCCTGTAGTACTGTACTGAAACAGCTGCTCTCCCTCTCTCTCCCTGTAGTGCTGTACTGAAACAGCTGCTCTCCCTCTCTCTCCCTGTAGTGCTGTACTGAAACAGCTGCTCTCCCTCTCTCCCTGTAGTGCTGTACTGAAACAGCTGCTCTCCCTCTCTCTCCCTGTAGTACTGTACTGAAACAGCTGCTCTCCCTCTCTCTCCCTGTAGTGCTGTACTGAAACAGCTGCTCTCCCTCTCTCTCCCTGTAGTGCTGTACTGAAACAGCTGCTCTCCCTCTCTCTCCCTGTAGTACTGTACTGAAACAGCTGCTCTCCCTCTCTCTCCCTGTAGTACTGTACTGAAACAGCTGCTCTCCCTCTCTCTCCCTGTATTGTTGTACTGAAACAGCTGCTCTCCCTCTCTCTCCCTGTAGTACTGTACTGAAACAGCTGCTCTCCCTCTCTCTCCCTGTAGTGCTGTACTGAAACAGCTGCAAAAACGTGACTTGTGACGTTGCTGGATACGGGCCTCGCTCTGCTGCTTTGCCAGTTAATTTGTTATTTTTTTTTGTACATATCTTTTCAGGGTCCTGTCTTTCAAAGATTATTGGTAAAAAATCCAAATAACGTCACAGATCTTTATTGTAAAGGGTTTAAACACTGTTTCCCATGCTTCAATGAACCATAAACGATTAATGAACATGCACCTGTGGAACGGTCGTTAAGACATCAACAGCTTGCAAACGGTAGCCAATTAAGGTTACAGTTATGAAAACTTAGGACACTAAAGAGGTCTTTCTACTGAATCTGGAAACACCAAAAGAAAGATGCCCAGGCATGCTGCAAGGAGGCATGAGTACTGCAGATGTGGCCAGGGAAATAAATTGCAATGTCTGTACTGTGAGACGCCTAAAACAGAGCTACAGTGAGACAGGACGGACAGCTTATCGTCCTCGCAGTGTCAGACCACGTGTAACAACACCTGCACAGGATCGGGACATCACACCTGCGGAACAGGTACAGGATGCCAACAACAACTGCCCAAGTTACACCAGGAACACACTATGCCTCCATCAGTGCTCAGACTGTCCGCAGTAGGCTGAGAGAGGCTGGGCTTGTAGGCACTGCAGTACTTAATGCAGCTGGTGGCCACACCAGATTTTTTATTTATTTTTATTTTATCAGTTAAGAACAAATTCTTATTTTCAATGACGGCCAGTGGGTTAACTGCCTGTTCAGGGGCAGAATGACAGATTTGTACCTTGTCAGCTCGGGGATATGAACTTGCAACCTTTTGGTTACTAGTCCAACTCTCTAACCACGAGGCTACCCTGGCGCCCCAGATACTGACTGTTACTTTTGATTTTGACACCCCCCCCCCCTTTGTTCAGGGACACATTATTCCATTTCAGTTAGTCACATGTCTGTGGAACTTGTTCAGTTTATGTAAGTTGTTGAATCTTATGTTCCAACAAATATTTACACGTCTTAAGTTTGCTGAAAATAAACGCAGTTGACAGTGAGAGGACATTTCTTTTGTTTGCTGAGTTTAGATTGGCGAGGGGGAAAAACAATTTAATCAATTTTAGAATAATGCTGAAATATAACAAAATTTGGAAAAGGTGAAGGGCCCAAATTCGTTTTTCCCCACAAAAGGGCTTCATTACAAATAGAAATACAACTCGGGTGGCTGGTCTCAGATGCTGTGGGGATCCTGGGCTGGCGTCGTTATATGTGGTCTGTGGTTGTGAGGCCAGTTGGATGTACTGCCAAGTTCTCTAAAATGAAGTTGTGAGGTGGCTTTTGGTAGAGAATTGAACATTCAATTATCTGATAACAGTTCTAGTGGATATTCCTGCAGTCAGCATGTCAATTGCACGCTCCCTCAACTTGAGACACCTGTGGCATTGTGTTGTGTGACAAAACTGCACATTTTAGTGTGGCCTTTTATTCTCCCCAGCACAAGGTGCACCTGTGTAATGATCATGCTGTTTAATCAGCTTGACATGCCACACCTGTCAGGTGGATGAATTTTCTTGGCAAAGGAGAAATGTTTACTAACAGGGATGTAAAAAATTCTGCAATCTTTTGTTTCAGCTCATGAAACATCCAACACTTTACATGTTGCGTTTATATTTTTGTTTATTGTAGTTACTATCAGTTTTAGGAACATTTACCCAAATATTTCACCTTATTTTTTACTTTACCCAAAATATGACATCAGCAATAGTCAAAATGTTGAAAACCTGTCAACGTCTAAATAAGAAATTGGTCCATTTAAACAGCAGGTGTCGATCCCTTTCGACAATGGGGAGATTTTACTGATGTGCTTTGTGTCTTCGATGTAAAAACTTGTTTTTACAATCACACAAAATTACTTCTTTAGTTATTTTATGTTTAAGGAAGTGTGTAGGTCACATTCTGTATCATACAACTATGAAGGTTATATATTTAGAACCACCTGCTCGATTGGAATCCAGTGATGTCTGTGTCTTCAGTGTCCTAGAACTGTTTAGGTTTTTGTGTTCTGACTTGTAAAACAGGATGAATAAAATAAGTAATGTAAACATATAAGTAATTACCAGAAAGCTCTACATTTGTTTTAAAATCACACTAAGATTGTTAAAACTGGCCTCAGGTTATTGAGATCTGATTAGGATTTACTCTCATAGCACTGTTGTTTTATCATGTGGAGGTTTCATTCGGGTATCTATTTAAAAAAATAAACTGTCTTTGGCAGGAGAAAGACCAGACTCAGTGGAACCAGAGCCAGGGACGTCCAAACCAGCAAGAAGACACCAGTGCTCCCACTGTGGAAAGGGTTGTAACCGGTTTTGGGACCTGAAACGACATGAGAAAATTCACACAGGGGAGAAGCCTTACCACTGCTCCCAGTGTGGCAAGTGTTTTAACCGGTCAGGACACCTGAAAGCTCATGAGCTAGTACACACAGGGGAGAAGCCTTACCACTGCTCCCAGTGTGGCAAGTGTTTTAACCAGTTAAGGACTCTGAAACGACATGAGCTAGTACACACAGGGGAGAAGCCATACCACTGCTCCCAATGTGGCAAGTGTTTTAACCAGTCAGGACACCTGAAAGCTCATGAGCGAGTACACACAGGGGAGAAGCCTTACCACTGCTCTCAGTGTGGCAAGTGTTTTAACCAGTTATTGACTCTGAAACGACATGAGCTAGTACACACAGGGGAGAAGCCTTACCACTGCTCCCAGTGTGGCAAGTGTTTTGGCCTGTTAGGGAATCTGAAACAGCATGAGCTAGTACACACAGGGGAGAAGCCTTACCACTGCTTCCAGTGTGGCAAGTGTTTTAACCAGTTAGGGAGCCTGAAACAACATGAGCTAGTGCACACAGGGGAGAAGCCATACCACTGCTCCCAGTGTGGCAGGTGTTTCAACCGGTCAGGACACCTGAAAGCTCATGAGCTAGTACACACAAGGGAGAAGCCTTAACACTGTTCCCAGTGTGGAATAAGTTTTAACCAGAAAAACAGCCTGAACCAACATGAGAAAATACACAGAGGTCAGATGCATTACCACTCCTCCCAGGGTGCAAAGCATTTGCCCATTTAGGAAGCCTGAAAGAGCATGACACAGAGGAGAAAGCTTACAAAAGCTTAGACTCATACTTAGGCAGCCTTTTTCCACCTGTGTTTTTTGGGTAGTTATTTTCTTTTCTGTACAGTTGATTTGCCTTACAGAACTGTTCGTTCTTCTCTTTGTTATTTTGTTCGAATGTTGTTTGATTAAATAAAAATCATGAACACTTACCACGCTGCGCTTTGGTCCATGCCTTCCGACGAGAGACGTGAAAATTGGGTCCTGCTTTGTGTTGACCGCAGGAGGGGTAGCTGCTGCTTTTGCAACAGCTAATGGGGATCCTAGTAAAATACCAAATACCAAACTCTGTTGTTCTCTCTGAGCTCAGAACTAAAAAATCTTGGTTTGACTTGGACTCCAGCAGATCCTTATATTATAATATCCACTACAACTCACCCACAGATTGCTGTTTCATGATTGTCTCAATAAAGAGTTCCTCATGCCACTTTCCTGTGGGCTTTTACAAGCCTTCCACTGGTTGAATAAACGTTGTTTCCACGTCAAATTAAAAAAACATCCTTAACATTGATGAACCTTCACTATCTTCATCCCTAAACTAGCAACATTAACTATTGTCTATAGTTATTCTCAATGACATTCCTGGCCTTATGAAATCCTAGCTAAATACAATGTTCCCACCCATTTTCATGTCTTTGGTTATGCAAACATGTGTTTATTCGATTATATTTCTCATGAAGATGAATATAGTTTTAATTCTGCATGGGTCACGCATTGCTTTGGTCATGTGGTCCCTTATGGGTCAATGATTGTAATTAGAATATAGCAATGATGCTCTGTCCTCAATCACTTACAGTTTCTCTGGAAAGTATTCAGACCCCTTGACTTGTAGGTTTAGGTCATCAGTAAAGGGGACATCTTAAATATTACAATGACCCTTTCAAAGACAGACATCCCCCGGACCTCCCCCTATAACTATTTTTAAAAGGGTAAAATGATCTGTTTTCTATAGCATTAAGGTCAGGGCGTTTAGCCTCAACTGTAAATACTGTATCCTTCACTATCTATTCTTCACTATATATTGCATCTTAGCTGCTGTGTTTCATAAGCATTTCACTACACTCACATTAACATCTGCTAACCATGTGTATGTGACCAATAACATCTGCTAACCATGTGTATGTGACCATTAAAATCTGATAACCATGTGTATGTGACCAATAACATCTGATAACCATGTGTATGTGACCAATAACATCTGCTAACCATGTGTATGTGACCAATAACATCTGATAACCATGTGTATGTGACCAATAACATCTGCTAACCATGTGTATGTGACCAATAACATCTGCTAACCATGTGTATGTGACCAATAACATCTGCTAACCATGTGTATGTGACCAATAACATCTGCTAACCATGTGTATGTGACCAATAACATCTGCTAACCATGTGTATGTGACCAATAACATCTGCTAACCATGTGTATGTGACCAATAACATATGCTAACCATGTGTATGTGACCAATAACATTTGATTTGATTTGATTTCAACAAAACAAATCCATGTGATGATATTTATTCAATGTGGAAAACGGATTGGATTTATATAAGGTATTTTTATTAATTTTCACACAACTGGCAACCTAAATCCGTTTCAAAGAAATGTAAATAGAAACTAGATGTTGAACTGATGTCTGTGCCCAGTGGGCTGGTTTGAATAAGCGGCAGGTGTTGGATCAATATCCACCTTAGGAGCTAAATTCCATGCAATTTGCGACAGATTTTCATGTGGATATTCTCAAATCTGCATGAAACAATATACACATTTTCCAACCGGAAATGTTTGCAACAAACAGGTTTATTGCGGATAAAAGACTTTGCGTGATGACGTAGTGCACGGAAAAAAATCCTGTTGAATTTCCATGTACTGAATGAAAAATGCAAGTTAAATGGGTTTCCATCGCATTTTCAACTCTACTGATGGTTTTGAAAAACCGTTGAGTGATATAGCAAAAGTCCTCTTGTCCCGTCCACTGTAGCCAACAGCTCAAAGATACAGTGTTAGTAGGCTACCGACATGATGAGATTATTATGGATAAGAGCGACATTATTTTATTTGTCAAATGGCAACCAAGCATCAATCATCATGTCACCAGAATAAGACCCTCAAAATGTATTGGAAAGGAGCATCAAGCTCATCACATGCACTTTCACCACTCTGTGAAGTTCATCATTTATTTAATCTGTAGCCTAATAAACTGCATGGGTTCCCAAGTCGTAGTGGGAGGACCACACAACATATCATCACGGGACTCCAAGTTAACTAAGATATTATCGTTATTAAATCAATATTTGCGCATAAAGGATTAATACCGCCACTTCTCGTTTATACATTTTTACTGACACAAAATGACCCCACCATGTCAAACGAAGTAACAAATCGTCTGTCGTCATTTAGAAAAGTGTACAGGCATATCCTGTTTCTGTAACGGTTTTCCTGTGGTGAAGTAGAGGCGGACCAAAACGCAGCGTGGTGGTTATTCATGTTCTTTAATAAAGACACTAGACATGAATAAACTAACAAAAACAATAAACGTGGAAAACCAAAAACAGCCCTATCTGGTGCAAAACACAGAGATAGGAACAATCACCCACAAACACACAGTGAAACGCAGGCTACCTAAGTATGATTCTCAATCAGAGACAACGAATGACACATTGCCTCTGATTGAGAACCATACTAGGCCGAAACATAGAAATACCCAAAACCTAGAAAAACAAACAGACTGCCCACCCAACTCACGCCCTGACCATACTAAATAAATACAAAACAAAGGAAATAAAGGTCAGAACGTGACAGTTTCCATCAGCCCAGTCATTAGTTTGGAAATGGTTGGATCAATATCCACCTTCATGATATGGATGAAGCCTGATTTCGAATGTCTGAGTAGTTCTATCTGATGTCATAATACACTCCTCTGATAATCAAGTGATATTTGGAATGTCTGAGTAGTTCTATCTGATGTCATAACACACCCCTCTGATAATCAAGTGATATTTGGAATGTCTGAGTAGTTCTGATGTCATAACACACCCCTCTGATAATCAAGTGATATTGTTTACATTTAGGTTGGTGACCCACTCTGATGATTTATATTTTACAGCTTGGAGCTTTAAAGGATTTGTATGGTGACATCAAATAAATAGGATTATTAATCATAAACTCCTATAGCAACAATACACTGCAGCTTTGACACCAAGAAGAG
Source organism: Oncorhynchus keta (assembly GCF_023373465.1). NCBI lineage: Eukaryota > Metazoa > Chordata > Actinopteri > Salmoniformes > Salmonidae > Oncorhynchus > Oncorhynchus keta. The sequence goes on along the minus strand of NW_026277115.1, from coordinate 94,588 downwards.
AATGGGCTGATGGGTGGTGGTGCTACTCTATAGGTAAGGCTGTTCAATATGAATGTTCAATACACACAATAGGTTGATCAGTAGCCAGTTAGCTAGCTGCTACGTCTTCAGCCGCACAGCTAGCTAACACAGTTCACTATCAACAAAGTCAAAATGCCCTCCAGGCCTGGAGGTGGTAGCAGTGTACTACAACCACTGTTTACCGGAGCATCCTGAGGGGAAAATAATTTTTCTGTATACACATTGATTAACCATGTTTCCATCCAAAGGTTATTTGTGAGTAAAGTGATACCGTATAAAAAACTCACAACAACTGTGATGGAAACAGGAAGTTGTGATCGGTGGTGGTGTACGTCTATAGGTAAGGCTATACAGTCCAATATGAATGTTCAATACACACAATAGGTTGACTGGGGAGGTGATGTACCACAGTCAAAGTCCTGCAATAAGAGCTAAGAGACTAATATTTGTATAAACTATACATTGTTGTGTTCTGTAGTTGTTACTGAGTTGGCTGATGTCCCATTTCACTCCATACCATATACCATGCCTCGTGGTTAGAGCGTTGGACTAGTAATCGGAAGGTTGCAAGTTCAAATCCCAGAGCTGACAAGGTACAAGGTACAAATCTTTCGTTCTGCCCCGGAACAGGCAGTTAACCCACTGTTCCGAGGCCATCATTGAAAATAAGAATTTGTTCTTAGTTCTTCTTAGTTAAGGTTGTACAGTGTTCTGTTGTCACTGAGTTGGCTGATGTCCCATTTCACTCCATAGTTAAGGTTGTACAGTGTTCTGTTGTCACTGAGTTGGCTGATGTCCCATTTCACTCCATAGTTAAGGTTGTACAGTGTTCTGTTGTCACTGAGTTGGCTGATGTCCCATTTCACTCCATAGTTAAGGTTGTACAGTGTTCTGTTGTCACTGAGTTGGCTGATGTCCCATTTCACTCCATAGTTAAGGTTGTACAGTGTTCAGTTGTCACTGAGTTGGCTGATGTCCCATTTCACTCCATAGTTAAGGTTGTACAGTGTTCTGTTGTCACTGAGTTGGCTGATGTCCCATTTCACTCCATAGTTAAGGTTGTACAGTGTTCTGTTGTCACTGAGTTGGCTGATGTCCCATTTCACTCCATAGTTAAGGTTGTACAGTGTTCTGTTGTCACTGAGTTGGCTGATGTCCCATTTCACTCCATAGTTAAGGTTGTACAGTGTTCTGTTGTCACTGAGTTGGCTGATGTCCCATTTCATATATGTTCCATCTAATATATTGTCGAGGGAAAACAAGTGGTACCAATTATAACAATGTGCATTTCATGTGTTCTAATCCAGTATGAACATAAAACGTATTAAACACGTCTGTAAAACCACCATGAGGACATGGACCGACCAAGCAAGTTCATTCAGAAATCATTGGGTACAAGAAAAATGTCAGAGTCATCTGAAATGGGGGCATTAATTCATATTCACATTTATCCTACCATGACTATATCTAACCCAACTCCATGTGTTGTCACTATCATGTATCCTACCATGACTATATCCAACCCAACTCCATGTGTTGTCACTATCATGTATCCTACCATGACTATTTCCAACCCTACTCCATGTGTTGTCACTATCATGTTTCCTACTTGGCTGAAGCTTTGATCCAGTGGAAGAAGTGTTGAGGAGCAGGGAGGTTAAAGGTCACTTCAGGATACAGCTGTTACTCTACACTATCCCTAGATAATACAGTAATGAGAGAAAATGTATAGAATATTTCTGGCTCTATAACATCTCTATCTAATCCGTTTTATTGAACCTAATTCCATTTTCTCCATTTAGTTTTTCCAGGTTTCTGATTTGTCCCTGTTTGTCTGTTTTTCTCTCTAAATCACACTGTTAATAGAAAACAACAACATTGGATGTTATAAGTCCACAACAACACTTAAACCACATCAGGAGACCACTTTTGAAGTCTGAGAAAAATCTCAGACATGTTCATTTTTGCGTGTAGATACCCTTTAATTGAAGTGACACCAGCAAGAGCCTTGCTTGGTGAGTGGTGTCTCTGTAGCACACAAGAGCCTTGCTTGGTTAGTGGTGTCTCTGTAGCACACAAGAGCTTTGCTTGGTTAGTGGTGTCTCTGTAGCACACATGTGATTACAGAGTCTGCTGAACAAATCAATGGATTGATGCTAATAGTTATGGTATCATTCTGCCAGGGAGGCATAGACTACTTTGTAGTTAACATTTAATTGACAAGGTTTGTGGGAAAGCTTTTCCATCAACCAGAAGATAGTTGTCATTAGTATCATCGCTAACAGCTACACATAGTGGATCAGTATCATCGCTAACAGCTACACATAGTGGATCATTAGTATCATCGCTAACAGCTACACATAGTGGATCAGTATCATCGCTAACAGCTACACATAGTGGATCATTAGCATCATCGCTAACAGCTACTCATAGTGGATCATTAGCATCATCGCTAACAGCTACACATAGTGGATCAGTATCATCGCTAACAGCTACACATAGTGGATCATTAGCATCATCGCTAACAGCTACACATAGTGGATCAGTATCATCGCTAACAGCTACACATAGTGGATCAGTATCATCGCTAACAGCTACACATAGTGGATCATTAGTATCATCGCTAACAGCTACACATAGTGGATCAGTATCATCGCTAACAGCTACACATAGTGGATCAGTATCATCGCTAACAGCTACACATAGTGGATCATTAACATCATCGCTAACAGCTACTCATAGTGGATCATTAGCATCATCGCTAACAGCTACTCATAGTGGATCATTAGCATCATCGCTAACAGCTACACATAGTGGATCATTAGCATCATCACTAACAGCTACACATAGTGGATCATTAGCATCATCGCTAACAGCTACTCATAGTGGATCATTAGCATCATCGCTAACAGCTACACATAGTGGATCATTAGCATCATCGCTAACAGCTACTCATAGTGGATCATTAGCATCATCGCTAACAGCTACACATAGTGGACCATTAGCATCATCGCTAATAGCTACACATAGTGGATCATTAGCATCATCGCTAACAGCTACACATAGTGGTTGACAAATGCACTCAGACAGGGGCATTTCCTGGCTGTTTCCTCTTCAGAAAGTTGAAGGAAAATACAAATCACTGAGGTGAATTTAACGACGACTTGCAGGCAGTGGGTTCAGAATAACGATGGCTTACAGGCAGTGGGTTCAGAATAACGATGGCTTACAGGCAGTGGGTTCAGAATAACGATGGCTTACAGGCAGTGGGTTCAGAATAACGATGGCTTACAGGCAGTGGGTTCAGAATAAAGATGGCTTACAGGCAGTGGGTTCAGAATAACGATGGCTTACAGGCAGTGGGTTCAGAATAACGATGGTTTACAGGCAGTGGGTTCAGAATAACGATGGCTTACAGGCAGTGGGTTCAGAATAACGATGGTTTACAGACAGTGGGTTCAGAATAACGATGGCTTACAGACAGTGGGTTCAGAATAACTGATGACTTACAGGCAGTGGGTTCAGAATAACGATGACTTACAGGCAGTGGGTTCAGAATAACGATGGCTTACAGGCAGTGGGTTCAGAATAACGATGGCTTACAGGCAGTGGGTTCAGAATAACGATGGCTTACAGACAGTGGGTTCAGAATAACGATGGCTTACAGGCAGTGGGTTCAGAATAACGATGGCTTACAGGCAGTGGGTTCAGAATAACGATGGTTTACAGGCAGTGGGTTCAGAATAACGATGGCTTACAGGCAGTGGGTTCAGAATAACGATGGCTTACAGACAGTGGGTTCAGAATAACGATGGCTTACAGGCAGTGGGTTCAGAATAACGATGGCTTACAGGCAGTGGGTTCAGAATAAAGATGGCTTACAGGCAGTGGGTTCAGAATAACGATGGCTTACAGGCAGTGGGTTCAGAATAACGATGGTTTACAGGCAGTGGGTTCAGAATAACGATGGCTTACAGGCAGTGGGTTCAGAATAACGATGGCTTACAGGCAGTGGGTTCAGAATAACGATGGCTTACAGGCAGTGGGTTCAGAATAACGATGGCTTACAGGCAGTGGGTTCAGAATAACGATGGCTTACAGGCAGTGGGTTCAGAATAACGATGGCTTACAGGCAGTGGGTTCAGAATAACGATGGCTTACAGGCAGTGGGTTCAGAATAAAGATGGCTTACAGGCAGTGGGTTCAGAATAACGATGGCTTACAGGCAGTGGGTTCAGAATAACGATGGTTTACAGGCAGTGGGTTCAGAATAACGATGGCTTACAGGCAGTGGGTTCAGAATAACGATGGCTTACAGGCAGTGGGTTCAGTATAACGATGGCTTACAGGCAGTGGGTTCAGAATAACGATGGCTTACAGGCAGTGGGTTCAGAATAACGATGGCTTACAGGCAGTGGGTTCAGAATAACGATGGCTTACAGGCAGTGGGTTCAGAATAAAGATGGCTTACAGGCAGTGGGTTCAGAATAACGATGGCTTACAGGCAGTGGGTTCAGAATAACGATGGCTTACAGGCAGTGGGTTCAGAATAACGACGGTTTACAGGCAGTGGGTTCAGAATAACGACGGCTTACAGGCAGTGGGTTCAGAATAACGACGGCTTACAGGCAGTGGGTTCAGAATAACGACGGCTTACAGGCAGTGGGTTCAGAATAACGATGGCTTACAGGCAGTGGGTTCAGAATAACGACGGCTTACAGGCAGTGGGTTCAGAATAACGACGACTTACAGGCAGTGGGTTCAGAATAACGATGGCTTACAGGCAGTGGGTTCAGAATAACGACGGTTTACAGGCAGTGGGTTCAGAATAACGATGGCTTACAGGCAGTGGGTTCAGAATAACGATGGCTTACAGGCAGTGGGTTCAGAATAACGATGGCTTACAGGCAGTGGGTTCAGAATAACGATGGCTTACAGGCAGTGGGTTCAGAATAACGATGGCTTACAGGCAGTGGGTTCAGAATAACGATGGCTTACAGGCAGTGGGTTCAGAATAACGATGGCTTACAGGCAGTGGGTTCAGAATAAAGATGGCTTACAGGCAGTGGGTTCAGAATAACGATGGCTTACAGGCAGTGGGTTCAGAATAACGATGGTTTACAGGCAGTGGGTTCAGAATAACGATGGCTTACAGGCAGTGGGTTCAGAATAACGATGGCTTACAGGCAGTGGGTTCAGAATAACGATGGCTTACAGGCAGTGGGTTCAGAATAACGATGGCTTACAGGCAGTGGGTTCAGAATAACGATGGCTTACAGGCAGTGGGTTCAGAATAAAGATGGCTTACAGGCAGTGGGTTCAGAATAACGATGGCTTACAGGCAGTGGGTTCAGAATAACGATGGCTTACAGGCAGTGGGTTCAGAATAACGATGGTTTACAGGCAGTGGGTTCAGAATAACGACGACTTACAGGCAGTGGGTTCAGAATAACGACGGCTTACAGGCAGTGGGTTCAGAATAACGATGGCTTACAGGCAGTGGCTTCAGAATAACGATGGCTTACAGGCAGTGGGTTCAGAATAACGATGGCTTACAGGCAGTGGGTTCAGAATAACGATGGTTTACAGGCAGTGGGTTCAGAATAACGACGACTTACAGGCAGTGGGTTCAGAATAACGATGGCTTACAGGCAGTGGGTTCAGAATAACGATGGTTTACAGGCAGTGGGTTCAGAATAACGATGACTTACAGGCAGTGGGTTCAGAATAACGATGACAAAAATGAAAACTCTTTCATCTGTCACCTAATCCTGTCTAACGGGCAGGTCAGCCCTGGAGTAAAGCAGAGAGCGATATGAGTCTTTCAGGTGATGCTGCTTGCGTGACGTATAATCTAGTGGACGGAACTGGAGGCTTCTTCAACAGCGACAAAAGGCTTCTGATTCAACCAACGTGTTGCTTTGCTAGCGAACATAAAGTTGAGTCTTTGAAGCTCTTTAGACCAATCTTGTGTATATTACTCTTAGTGTTTTGAATATAATTATGTTTACCCATCTACTAGTTCATTTTAACGCCATTTGCACGTTAAATTAGCAAATGTGTTACTAAATTGATACTGCATTAGGCTAATCGACCGGAGCATGAGCTCACAAAGCTCGACCGAGAAAGAAGCTCTGGTGAAAGGAGAGGAAGAAGCTTTCAGGATGAAAAGGGAGGAAGAGGAGGCTATCATATTGAAAGAAGAAGAGGATGATATTACAGTGAAAGAGGAAGATGGGAAAGAGGTTGTTAAAGTGGAAGGGGAGGAGGTAGAAGCTTTCAGAATCAAAAACGAGGAAGATGCCATAACATTGAAAGAAGAGAATGTAGTGAAAGAAGAGGAAGAACCTTTTAGAGTAAAAGAGGAAGAGGAGGCTATCTCAATAAAAAAGGAGGAAGACGTTTTGGGAGTGAAAGCGGAGGAGGCTGAAGATCAGATTACCACCAGTGAGTACTGTCTTAAAAACAGGGACACTATGTAGTTCTTGAAATAATGTAATGTATTGTTTTAAAGGGGCATTCTACTTCAGTTCTACACTTGAATATGTTGTTCAGTACTGTGGGAATTGTTTAAGGGACAATCTGCCATTGATACATATGTTTTTGGGACTTCGATGTATTAAATTCTCATTCTCCATGTGGTCTACATTAAAGTTCACCTCATCTAATATAACAGGCTTTTAAAATCTACTTAAAATATCAAAGGGATGTAAAGGCACCCATTTTGTGGAAATTACCTTTTACATTTGCAACACAAACAATATTTTACAAAATCATGATGGAAGTGGCCATTTTAGACATATTCATGCCTCTTGATTGCAATAGATGGTCATAAGTTTACCGTCTGTTTGCTGTTCTCGTTCACACAGGAGAGAGACGTGACTATCGTGGATCCTCTGGGGAGCATCAACAACATCCTGATGCTGACGAGGAAGAGAAGAGTCTCTCCAGATCAGAACATCAGATGGTACAGCTTGGTCTGGTCTAGCATACAGCTTGGTCTGGTCTAGCATACAGCTTGGTCTGGTCTAGCATACAGTTTGGTCTGGTCTAGCATACAGCTTGGTCTGGTCTAGCATACAGCTTGGTCTGGTCTAGCATACAGCTTGGTCTGGTCTAGCATACAGCTTGGTCTGGTCTAGCATACAGCTTGGTCTGGTCTAGCATACAGCTTGGTCTGGTCTAGCATACAGCTTGGTCTGGTCTAGCATACAGCTTGGTCTGGTCTAGCATACAGCTTGGTCTGGTCTAGCATACAGCTTGGTCTGGTCTAGCATACAGCTTGGTCTGGTCTAGCATACAGCTTGGTCTGGTCTAGCATACAGCTTGGTCTGGTCTAGCATACAGCTTGCTCTATCGGGGGCTGGGTTTCTGTAAAGCACTTTATGACAACAGTGGCATCAGCATCCATAATGATATGTGTCTGTGTCCCCTCTTTATGGTTACTAGGACAATGCTAGCCCTTCCAGCCTCCCGGAGTCCATGTGTCGTGCCTCTCCCGGTAGCACCTTACTGCTGGGTATGAAGAGGTTGTCTGTGCTGCTGGTGGACTGCAGGAAAACAACGGGGCTGAGTGGAACTGTGAGAGGAGGAGAAGAGAAGAAAGGATCAGATTTGACACATCAAAGTAAGTGCTGTCGTTCAGTTTGAACAAACAAAATACATCTGCCCACTGGTATCTGTTGCCAGGACAACCAGCAGAGTTCTGTTAGTTGACAGGAAGATAGACTGGTGGATATGGATGTTATGAATATCAAAACACTGAAAAAGGATTCTACCAATGAAAAGAGAGAAACCAATAGACCATATAAAACCTTGATAAAGGTTAGCTTTAGAGAGAGAGTTTCAAGATGATCCAATGTAAGGTGCTTGTTTTACAAAAACATTTTCTCAAAACATTATGGATGTTACATTGCCTGTGTAACGGATGTGAAACGGCTAGCTTAGTTAGCGGTGTGCGCTAAATAGCGTTTCAATCGGTTACGTCACTTGCTCTGAGACCTTGAAGTAGTGTTTCCCCTTGCTCTGCAAGGGCAGCGGCTCTTGTGGAGCGATGGGTGACTGTTGTCGTTGTCTGCAGAAGGTCCCTGGTTCGCGCCCGGGTATGGGCGAGGGGACGGTTTAAACGGTTTAAAATTATACTGTTACACCTGTCCCAGTCATCCCCCCTCTCTTCACTAGACATTTACATTTACATTTAAGTCATTTAGCAGACGCTCTTATCCAGAGCGACTTACAAATTGGACTCTAGAACATACAAACTAATGTGGTCTGTATTGCTTCATTAACATCTGATCTACAGATATTTTATTCTACACTACCGGTCAAAAGTTTTTAGAATACCTACTCATTCAAGGGTTTTTCTTTAATTTACTATTTTCTGCATTGCAGAATAATAGTGAAGATATCAAAACTATGTAATAACACATATGGAATCATGTAGTAACCAAAAAAAGTGTTAAATATATTTGAGATTCTTCAAAGTAGCCACCCTTTGCCTTGATGACAGCTTTGCACACTCTTGGCATTCTCTCAACCAGCTTCATGAGGAAGTCAACTGGAATGCATTTCAATTAACAGGTGTGCCTTGTTAGAAGTTAATTTGCGGATTTTCTTCTTTAATGCCTTTGAGCCAATCAGTTGTGTTGTTACAAGGTAGGGATGGTATACTGAAGATGGCCCTATTTGGTAAAAGACCAAGTCCATATTATGGCAAGAACAGCTCAAATAAGCAAAGAGAAATGACAGTCCATCACTATATTAAGACATGAAGGTCAGTCAATCAGGAACAAGGACTTTGAACGTTTATTCATGTGCAGTGGGTTGTTGTTACATTAGTAACATAACATACATACATGTTGTGGGTTGTTGTTACATTAGTAACATAACATAACATACATGTTGTGGGTTGTTGGCTGTCTTGACAGTAATGTGTTATATTGTGTACATGTTCCACCTGTAGATATTCCTTATCCTCTTCGATACTAGTACATTAGTAGTACATAACAGTGTAATAGTGTAGTACCACAGTACGGTCCTACCTTGACAGACATTAGTAGTACATAATATAATAATAATATATGCCATTTAGCTGACGCTTTTATCCAAAGCGACTTACAGTCATGTGTGCATACATTCTACGTATGGGTGGTCCCGGGAATCGAACCCACTACCCTGGCATTACAAGCGCCATGCTCTACCAACTGAGCCACAGAAGGACCACATAACAGTGTAATAGTGTAGTACCACAGTACGGTCCTGTCTTGACAGACATTACTAGTACATAACAGTGTAATAGTGTAGTACCACAGTACGGTCCTGTCTTGACAACCTCGTTTGAAACTTTAAAAGTTTATTGTTTATTGTCAGAACCAGACTTCTGGACATGTGTAGTATATAAAATATCAGGGACTCCCTGATTCACCAAAGGTTCTTGTTCTCTACAGTTTAACATAAACAGTATTTCCCTCCCCTCTAAAAACATACTTTTTGATTATAAACATGTCATTAAAAAAAGATGCCTAAAGTAGCCAGTGTATCTTGTCATGTCATATACATCATAACCCAGGGGTGGTCAAATTGTTGTTAGAATGTCATATACATCATAACCCAGGGTGGTCAAATTGTTGTTAGAATGTTATATACATCATAACCCAGGGTGGTCAAATTGTTGTTAGAATGTTATATACATCATAACCCAGGGTGGTCAAATTGTTGTTAGAATGTTATATACATCATAACCCAGGGTGGTCAAATTGTTGTTAGAATGTTATATACATCATAACCCAGGGTGGTCAAATTGTTGTTAGAATGTTATATACATCATAACCCAGGGGTGGTCAAATTGTTGTTAGAATGTTATATACATCATAACCCAGGGGTGGTCAAATTGTTGTTAGAATGTTATATACATCATAACCCAGGGTGGTCAAATTGTTGTTAGAATGTATGATATTTTGTACCACTATTACTTTGGGGTTGGAATCCCCCTCTGTCAACATCCACACTGTGAACACATCTTTAACATTCATGAACCTGCACCATCTTCATCCCTGAACTAGCAACAATAACTATTGTCTATTGTTATTCTCAATGACCTTCCTAGTTAAATACAATGTTGGTGCCAGTTTTCATGTCTTTGGTTATGCAAACATTTGTTTATTACATTATATTTCTCATTAAGAATAATGTTGTTTTAATTCTGTATGGGTCACGTCTGGCTTTGGTCAGGTGTTCTCTTATGGGTCAATGATTGTAATTAGAATATAGTAATGATGCTCTGTCCTCAATCACTTCCAATGCCTTTGGAAAGTATTCAGACCCTGTGACTTTTTGCACATTTTCTTATGTTACATCTTATTCTAAAATGGATTAAATTAAACATTTCCTCATCAATCTACACACAATAACCCATAATGATGAAGCGATAAAAGGCTTTTAGACATTTTTCAAATGTATTAAAAAAAATAGAAAGCTTATTTACGTAAGTAATCAAATCAAATGTATTTATATAGCCCTTAGTACATCAGCTGATATCTCAAAGGGCTGTACAGAAACCCAGCCTAAAACCCCAAACAGCAAGCAATGCAGGTGTAGAAGCACGGTGGCTAGGAAAAACTTGTAGAAAGACCAAAACCTAGGAAGAAACCTAGAGAGGAACCAGGCTATGTGGGGTGGCCAGTCCTCTTCTGGCTGTGCCGGGTGGAGATTATAACAGAACATGGCCCCCCTATCTTTACAAGACTGTTGAACAGGAAAACATGATGGAGTCTTAAAGGAGGACTGTAGCATCTAATGATGAAACATTATGGAGTCTTAAAGGAGGACTGTAGCATCTAATGATGAAACATAATGGAGTCTTAAAGGAGGACTGTAGCATCTAATGATGAAACATTATGGAGTCTTAAAGGAGGACTGTAGCATCTAATGATGAAACATTATGGAGTCTTAAAGGAGGACTGTAGCATCTAATGATGAAACATTATGGAGTCTTAAAGGAGGACTGTAGCATCTAATGATGAAACATTATGGAGTCTTAAAGGAGGACTGTAGCATCTAATGAAACATGGAGTCTTAAAACTTCTTATGGCTAGCGGAACCCCTCAACAACATTCCTCTGAAAAGGCAGAGCGCGAAATTCAAAATATTTTTTAGAAATATGTAACTTTCATACATTCACAAGTGCAATACACCAAATTAAAGCTTAACTTGTTGTTAATCTACCCATCGTGTCTGATTTCAAAAGAGCGTTACAGCGAAAGCACACCATATAATTATGTTAGGTCAGAGCCTCAAAAACACACACAGCCATTTTCCAACCAAAGAGAGGAGTCACTAAAGCAGAAATAGAGAAAATGAATCACTAACCTTTGATGATCTTCATCAGATGGCACTCATAGGACTTCATGTTACACAATACATGTATGTTTTGTTTGATAAAGTTCATATTTATATCCCAAAATCTCAGGGTTTAAACACTGTTTCCCATGCTTGTTCAATGAACCATAAACAATTAATGAACATGCACCTGTGGAACGGTTGTTAAGACACCAACAGCTTGCAGACGGAAGGCAATTAAGGTCACAGTTATGAAAACTTAGGACTCCAATGAGGCCTTTCTACCGAATCTGGAAACACCAAAAGAAAAATGCCCAGGGTCCCTGCTCATCTGTGTGAACGTGTCTTAGGCATGCTGCAAGGAGGCTTGAGGACTACTGCAGATGTGGCCAGGGCAATAAATTGCACTGTCCGTACTGTGAGACGCCCAGCGCTACAGGGAGACAGGACGGACAGCTTATCATCCTCGCAGTGGCAGACCACGTGTAACAACACCTGCACAGGATCGGTACATCCGAAAATCACACCTGCGGGACAGGTACAGGATGGCAACAACAACTGCCAAAGTTACACCAGGAACGCACAATCCCTCCATCAGTGCTCAGACTGTCTGCAATAGGCTGAGGGCTTGTATGCCTATTGTAAAGGTCCTCACTAGACATCACTGGCAACAACGTCGCCTCTGGGCACAAACCCACCGTCACTGGACCAGACAGGACTGACAAAAAGTGGTCTTCACTGACAAGTTGCGTTTTTGTCTCCAGGGGTGATGGTCGCATTCGCGTTTATCGTCAAGGAATGAGCACTTACACCGAATGCCTGTCCTCTGGAGCTGGATCGATTTGGAGGTGGAGGGGCCTCATGGTCTGGTGTGGTGTGTCTTAGCATCATCAGAATGAGCTTGTTGTCATTGCAGGCAATCTCCAAGCTGTGCATTACAGGGAAGACATCGTCCTCCCTCATGGGTACCCTTCCTGTAGGCTCATCCTGACATGGCCCTCCAGCATGACAATGCCACCAGTCATACTGCTCATTCTGTGCATGATTTCCTGCAAGACCGGAATGTCAGTGTTCTGGACAGGTAGCCAGCGAAGAGCCCGGATCGCAATCCCATTGAGCACGTCTGGGACCTGTTGGATCGGAGGGTGAGGGCTAGGCCCATTCTCCCCAGAAATGTCTGGGAACTTGCAGGTGCCTTGGTGGAAGAGTGGGGTAGCATCTCACTGCAACTACTGTCAAATCTGGTGCAGTTCATGAGTAGATGCACTGTAGTACTTAACCCCCTTTGTTCAGGGACACATTATTCCATTTCAGTTCGTCACATGTCTGTGGAACTTGTTCAGTTTGGAATCTTGTTATGTTCCAACAAATATTTACACATCTTAAGTTTGCTGAAAGTAAACGCAGTTGACAGTGAGAGGACGTTTCTTTGTTTGCTGAGTTTAGATTGGCGAGGGGGAAAAACAATTTAATCAATTTTAGAATAATGCTGAAATGTAACAACGTTTGGAAAAGGTGTATCATTCGTGTATCTATTTAAAAAAAATGAACTGTCTTTGGCAGGAGAAAGACCAGACTCAGTGGAACCAGAGCCAGGGACGTCCAAACCCGCAAGACGACACCAGTACTCCTACTGTGGAAAGGGTTGTAACCGGTTATGGGACCTGAAACAACATGAAAAAATTAACACAGGGGAGAAGCCTTATCACTGCTCCCAGTGTGGCAAGTGTTTTAACCAGTTAGGGAACCTGAAACTACATGAGAGAATACACACAGGGGAGAAGCCTTACCACTGCTCCCAGTGTGGCAAGTGTTTTAACCAGCTAGGGAACCTGAAAAGGCATGAGAGAATACACACGGAGAAGCCTTACCACTGCTCCCAGTGTGGAAAGTGTTTCAACCAGTCAGTGGAGCTGAAACGACATGAGAAAATACACACGAGGGAGAAGCCTTACCAGTGCTCCCAGTGTGGAACGTTTTTCTACTGGTCAGGGGATCTGAAAAAACATGAGAGAATACACACAGGGGAAAAGCCTTACCACTGCTCCCAGTGTGGAAAGAGTTTTAACCATTTTTTTAACCTGAAAAGACACAAGAGAATACACACGGAGAAGCCTTACCACTGCTCCCAGTGTGGAAACTGTTTCAACCAGTCAAGGAAGTTGAAACAGCATGAGAGAATACACACAGGGGAAAAGCGTTACCACTGCTCCCAGTGTGGGAAGAGTTTTAACCATTTACCTAACCTGAAAAGACATGAGAGAATACACATGGAGAAGCCTTACCACTGCTCCCAGTGTGGAAAGTGTTTTGAGCGGTTAGGGAACCTGAAACAACATGAGAGAATACACACAGAGGAGAAGCCTTATCACTGCTCTTGTGGCAAGTGTTTTAACCAGTTAGGGAGCCTTAACCCTTACCACTGCTCCCAGTGTGGCAAGTGTTTCAACCAGTCAGTGAAGCTGAAACGGCATGAGAGAATTCACAAAATAATTCACACGGGGAGAAGCCTTACCACTGCTCCCAGTGTGGCAAGTGTTTTAACCGGTTAGGGAGCCTGAAACTAGTGAGAGAATACACACAGGGGAGAAGCCTTACCACTGCTCCCAGTGTGGCAAGTGTTTTAACCGGTTAGGGAACCTGAAACAGCATGAGAGAATACACACAGGGGAGAAGCCTTACCACTGCTCCCAGTGTGGAAAGTGTTTCAACCAGTTAGGGAACCTGAAACAACATGAGAGAATACACACAGAGCTATCTATCTGATAGAACTCAGAGGGTTTTTAATGGAAGCTTCTCTAATGTCAAACATATAAAGTGTGATGTACTGCAGGGCAGCTCTCTAGGCCCTCTACTCTTTTCTATTTTTACCAATGGCCTGCCACTGGCATTAAACAAAGTATGTGTGTCCATGTATGCTGATGATTCAACTATATAAGCACCAGCAACCACAGCTAATGAAGTCACTGAAACCCTTAACAAAGAGTTGCAGTCTGTTTTGGAATGCGTGGCCAGTAATAAACTGGTCCTGAACATCTCTAAAACTCAGATCATTGTATTTGGTACAAATCATTCCTCAAGTTCTAGACCTCAGCTGAATCTGGGAATGAATTGTGTGGCTGTTGATCAAGTTGAGGATACGAAATTACTTGGCATTACCTTAGATTGTAAACTGTCATGGTCAAAACATATAGATTCAATGAGATGCTCTGCTTTTTTGACACTACTCTCCACAAAGCAAGTTCTGCAGGCTCTAGTTTAGTCTAATCTTGATTATTGTCCAGTCGTGTGGTCCAGTGCTGCAAGGAAAGACCTAGTAAAGCTGCAGCTGGCCCAGAACAGAGCGGCTGTCACGCCCTGGCCATAGAGAAGCTTTTATTCTCTATTTTGGTTTGGCCAGGGTGTGACTAGGGTGGGCATTCTATGTTCCTTTTTCTGTGTTTTTGTATTTCTGTGTTTTTGTACATATTGGGGTACATCACATATGTAAATAAAGTTACTCCCCCTTAGTATCTGCTTTTGGTTACAACGATGGCTGAACTCTTTCCATGTTCTAAAGATAATATACATACTGCATGCCCATGTTTTACATGTTAGTCATCAGTCATCCTGCCTACATCTTTCTTCCCGTATCCTGCTGACCACAGCATGTTCAGCTGTCACGTATGGTCTTGGTTAATGTATTCCTACAAAAATAGAGTATGGTCTGGGTGTCATATGGCCTGGATATCATCTTCTCTTAATGTCCTTGCTACTTCAGCCTAGCAGCCAAACCTATATGCAATGCTGAGCTTTTCTCAATGGTTCGCTCCAACATGATTTTGTTTGAATGTTTTTTGATTAAATAAAAATCATGAACACTTACCACACTGCGCTTTGGTCCATGCCTTCCGACGAGAGACGTGACAATTATGTGTCATGTTTTGTGTTGACCGCAGGAGGGGTAGCTGCTGCTTTTGCAACAGCTAATGGGGATCCTAGTAAAATAACAAATACCAAACTCTTATTCTCTCTGAGCTCAGAAATAAAGAATCTTGGTTTGACTTGGACTCTAGCAGATCCTTATATTATAATATCCACTACAACTCACCCACAGATTGCTGTTTCATGATTGTCTCAATGAAGAGTTCCTCATTCCACTTTCCTGTGGGCTTTTACAAGCCTCCCACTGGTTGAATAAACATTGTTTCCACATCAAATTAAAAACATCCTTAACATTCTATCTTCATCCCTAAACTAGCAACATTAACTATTGTCTATTGTTATTCTCAATGACATTCCTGGCCTTATGAAATCCTAGCTAAATACAATGTTCCCACCCGTTTTCATGTCTTTGGTTGTGCAAACATTTGTTTATTCGATTATATTTCTCATTAAGATGAATATTGTTTTAATTCTGCATGGGTCACGCATTGCTTTGGTCATGTGGTCCCTTGTGGGTCAATGATTTTAATTAGAATATAGCAATTATGCTCTGTCCTCAATCACTTACAGTTTCTTTGGTAAGTATTCAGACCCCTTGACTTTTAGGTTTAGGTCATCAGTAAAGGGGACATCTTAAATATTACAATGACCCTTTCAAAGACAGACATCCCCCGGACCTCCCCCTATAACTATTTTTAAAAGGGTAAAAATTATCTGTTTTCTATAGCATTAAGGTCAGGGCGTTGTGATGCCCACTCCAATACCTTGACTTTGTTGTCCTTAAGCCATTTTGCCACATGCTTGGTGTCATTGTCCATTTGGAAGACCCATTTGCGACCAAGCTTTAACTTCCTGACTGATGTCTTGAGATGTTGCTTCAATATATTCACGTAATTTTCCTCCCCCATGATGCCATCTATTTTGTGAAGTGCCCCAGTCCTTCCTCCAACGAAGCACCCCCACAACGTGATGCTGCCACCTGTGTGCTTCACGGTTGGGATGGTGTTCTTCGGCTTGCAAGCATCCCCCTTTTCCTCCGAACATAACGATGGTCATTATGGCCAAACAGTTCTATTTTTGTTTCATCAGACCAGAGGATGCCTTCAGGCATTTGGAAATCGCTCCCAAGGATGAACCAGACTTGTGGAGGTTCTACCATTTTTTCTGAGATCTTGGCAGATTTGTATTTATTTTCCCATGATATCAAGTAAAGAGGCACTGAGTTTCAAGGTAGGTCTTGAAATACATACACAGGTGCTCTTCCAATTGACTCATGATGTCAATTAGCCTATCAGAAGCTACGAAAGCTATGACATAATTTTCTGGAATTTTCCAAGGCTGTTTCAAGGCACAGTCAATTTAGTGTATGTAAACATCTGACCCACTGGGATTGTGAAATAATCTGTCTGTAAACAATTGTTGAAAAAATGACTTGTGTCATTAACACAGATGTCCTAACCGACTTGCCAAAACTATAGTTTGTTAACAAGAAATGTGTGGAGTGGTTGAAAAATGAGTTTTAATGACTCCAACCTAAGTGTATGTAATCTTTAGCTTCAACTGTAAATACTGTATCCTTCACTATCTATTCTTCACTATATATTGCATCTTAGCTGCTGTGTTTCTGCTCATCCATGTTTTATACTTCTATATTTCCCATTCCTTTACTGGATTATGTGTATTAGGTTTAGTTGTGGAATTTGTTAGATATTATCTGTTTGATACTGCTGCACTGTTGGACTTTCAACTCTACTGAGGGTTTTGAAAAACCATTGAGTTATATAGAAAACGTGCTCTTGTCCCGTGCACTGTAGCCAACAGCTCAAAGATACAGTGCTGGTAGGCTACCGACATGGTGATATTATTATGGATGAGAGCGACATTATTTTATTTGTCAAATGGCAACCAAGCATCAATCATCATCATGTCACCAGAAGACCCTCAAAATGTATTGGAAAGGAGCATCAAGCTCATCACATGCACTTTCACCACCCTGTGAAGTTCATCATTTATTTAATCTGTAGCCTAATAAACTGCATGAGTTCCCAAGTCGTAGTGGGAGAACCACACAACATATCATCACGTGACACCAAGTTAACTAAGATATGATCGTTATTAAATCAATATTTGCGCATAAAGGATTAATGCCGCCATTTCTCGTTTATACATTTTTACTGACACAAAATGACCCCACCATGTCAAACGAAGTAACAAATCGTCTGTCGGCATTTAGAAAAGTATACAGGCATATCCTGTTTCCATCAGCCCAGTCATTACTTTGGAAATGGTTGGATCAATATCCACCTTCATGATATGGATGAAGCCTGATTTGGAATGTCTGAGTAGTTCTATATGATGTCATAATACACCCCTCTGATAATCAAGTGATATTTGGAATGTCTGAGTAGTTCTATATGATGTCATAATACACTCCTCTGATAATCAAGTGATATTTGGAATGTCTGAGTAGTTCTATATGATGTCATAATACACTCCTCTGATAATGAAGTGATATTTGGAATGTCTGAGTAGTTCTATCTGATGTCATAATACACCCCTCTGATAATCAAGTGATGTTCACATGTGATGCATTTTCTCCATTGTTTACAATTAAGTTGGAGGCCCACTCTGATGATGTATGTCTTTTTATGTATTTATTTATTTCACCTTTATTTAACCAGGTAGGCAAGTTGAGAACAAGTTCTCATTTACAATTCCGACCTGGCCAAGATAAAGCAAAGCAGTTTGACACATACAACGACACAGAGTGACACATGGAGTAAAACAAACATACAGTCAATAATACAGTATAAACAAGTCTATATACGATGTGAGCAAATGAGGTGAGATAAGGGAGGTAAAGGCAAAAAAAGGCCATGGTGGCAAAGTAAATACAATATAGCAAGTAAAACACTGGAATGGTAGATTTGCAATGGAGGAATGTGCAAAGTAGAAATAAAAATAATGGGGTGCAAAGGAGCAAAATAAATAGATTAATTAAATATAGTAGGGAAAGAGGTAGTTGTTTGGGCTAAAATATAGGTGGGCTATGTACAGGTGCAGTAATCTGTGAGCTGCTCTGACAGTTGGTGCTTAAAGCTAGTGAGGGAGATAAGTGTTTCCAGTTTCAGTGCTTTTTGTAGTTCGTTCCAGTCATTGGTAGCAGAGAACTGGAAGGAGAGGCGGCCAAAGAAAGAATTGGTTTTGGGGGTGACTAGAGAGATATACCTGCTGGAGCGTGTGCTACAAGAAGAGAATGGGCTGATGGGTGGTGGTGCTACTCTATAGGTAAAACTGTCCAGTATGAATGTTCAATACACACAATAGGTTGATCAGTAGGCAGTTAGCTGCTTAGCCGCACAGCTCGCTAACACAGCTCGCTAACACAACTCGCTAACACAGCTCGCTAACACAACTCGCTAACACAACTCGCTAACAACAAAGTCAAAATGGACTCCAGGCCTGGTAGTGGCAGCAGTGCACAACAACCAATGTTTACCCGAGCTTCCTGGGTGAAAAATAATTTGGCTATATAAAGAGGGCACGACAAAACCTATTCCCCCTCAGGAGACTGAAAAGGTTTGGCATGGGTCCTCAGATCACAACGCAGGGCCAGACTGATTACCAGGACGTGTACTCCATGCTGGAAAATGATGGTGGCCACACAAAATATTGACACTTTGGGCCCAATTTGGACATTTTCACCTGGGGGTGTACTCACTTTTGTTGCCAGTGGTTTAGACATGAATGGCTGTGTGTTGAGTTATTTTGAGGGGACAGCAAATTTACACTGTTATACAAGCTGTACACTCACTACTTTACATTGTAGCAAAGTGTAATTTCTTCAGTGTTGTCACATGAAAAGATATACTCAAATATTTACAAAAATGTGAGGGTATATAGTTGAGAATAAACCAGGTCATCCCCTTGCTCCTGGTGAGCTGATGTCTGGGGATGTCAGTTGAGAATACACCAGGTCATCCCCCTGCTCCTGGTGAGCTGATCTCTGGGGATGTCAGTTGAGAATACACCAGGTCATCCCCCTGCTCCTGGTGAGCTGATGTCTGGGGATGTCAGTTGAGAATACACCAGGTCATCCCCCCTGCTCCTGGTGAGCTGATCTCTGAGGATGTCAGTTGAGAATACACCAGGTCATCCCCCCTGCTCCTGGTGAGCTGATGTCTGGGGATGTCAGTTGAGAATACACCAGGTCATCCCCCTTGCTCCTGGTGAGCTGATGTCTGGGGATGTCAGTTGAGAATACACCAGGTCATCCCCCCTGCTCCTGGTGAGCTGATCTCTGAGGATGTCAGTTGAGAATACACCAGGTCATCCCCCCTGCTCCTGGTGAGCTGATGTCTGGGGATGTCAGTTGCCTTTGTTCAACAAAGAAGGACCTAAACTGTACATGCTTTAACACACAGCACTTCAGTTTCAGGCAGAAGGTCCTGGCTGCTCCAGAACAGCCAGCCAATGAGGAAAATACTTTTTTATCCAGGCATCATCCTCGGCACGGATGAAGTTAGTGTATATGTGAAATACAGTGGGGAGAACAAGTATTTGGTACACTGACGATTTTGCAGGTTTTCCTACTTACAAAGCATGTAGAGGTCTGTCATTTTTATCATAGATACACTTCAACAAAAATCCAGAAAATCACATTGTATGATTTTTAAGTAATTAATTTGCATTTTATTGCATGACATAAGTATTTGATACATCAGAAAAGCATAACTTAATATTTACAGAGATCATATGTTTCCTGTAGTTCTTGACCAGGTTTGCACACACTGCAGCAGGGATTTTGGCCCACTCCTCCATACAGGCCTTCTCCAGATCCTTCAGGTTTTATGTCGCTGGGCAATACGGACTTTCAGCTCTCTCCAAAGATGTTCAATTGGGTTCAGGTCTGGAGACTGGCTAGGCCCCTCCAGGACCTTGAGATGCTTCTTACGGAGCCACTCCTTAGTTGCTCTGGCTGTGTGTTTCGGGTCGTTGTCATGCTGGAAGACCCAGCCACGACCCATCTTCAATGCTCTTACTGAGGGAAGGAGGTTGTTGACCAAGATCTCGCGATACATGGCCCCATCCATCCTCCACTCAATACGGTGCAGTCGTCCTGTCCCCTTTGCAGAAAAGCATCCCCAAAGAATGATGTTTCCACCTCCATGCTTCACGGTTGGGATGGTGTTCTTGGGGTTGTACTCATCCTTCTTCCTCCAAACACGGCGAGGGATTTTAGACCCAAAAGCTCTCTTTTTGTCTCCTCAGACCACATGACCTTCTCCCATTCCTCATCTGGATCATCCAGATGGTCATTGGCAAACTTCAGACGGGCCTGGACATGCGCTGGCTTGAGCAGGGGGACCTTGCGTGCGCTGCAGGATTTTAATCCATGACCGCGTAGTGTGTTACTAATAGTTTTCTTTGAGACTGTGGTCCCAGCTCTCTTCAGGTCATTAACCAGGTTCTGCCGTGTAGTTCTGGGCTGATCCCTCACCTTCCTCATCATTGATGCCCCACGAGGTGAGATCTTGCATGGAGCCCCAGACCGAGGGTGATTGACCGTCATCTTGAACTTCTTCCATTTTCTAATAATTGCGCCAACAGTTGTTGCCTTCTCACCAGGCTGCTTGCCTATTGTCCTGAAGCCCATCCCAGCCTTGTGCAGGTCTAAAATGTTATCCCTGATGTCCTTACACCCTCTCTGGTCTTGGAGGTTGGAGTCTGTTTGATTGAGTGTGTGGACAGGTGTCTTTTATACAGGTAACGAGTTCAAACAGGTGCAGTTAATACAGGTAATGAATGAGTGGAGAACAGGAGTGCGTCTGAAAGAAAAACTAACAGGTCTGTGATAGTCGGAATTCTTACTGGTTGGTAGGTGATCAAATACTTATGTCATGAAATAAAATGCAAATTAATTAGTTAAAAATCATACAATGTGATTTTCAGGATTTTTGTTTTAGATTCCGTCTCTCACAGATGAAGTGTACCTACGGTGAGTAGAGTGGGGACCTCTGAGGGATGATCCTGTCTAGACTTGGCATCAGAGAGTATATGAGCTCTATGGTTGTTGACTATATCCCCAAAGTGAGAGACTAACAAGTCATTGAAATAGAACGGAAGGTTACCTAACAGAGCCCTGATTCTATGATATTCACCAGGTTACCTAACAGAACCCTGATTCTATAATATTTACCAGGTTACCTAACAGAACCCTGATTCTATGATATTCACCAGGTTACCTAACAGAACCCTGATTCTATGATATTCACCAGGTTACCTAACAGAACCCTGATTCTATAATATTTACCAGGTTACCTAACAGAACCCTGATTCTATGATATTCACCAGGTTACCTAACAGAACCCTGATTCTATGATATTCACCAGGTTACCTAACAGAACCCTGATTCTATAATATTTACCAGGTTACCTAACAGAACCCTGATTCTATGATATTCACCAGGTTACCTAACAGAACCCTGGTTCTATAATATTCACCAGGTTACCTAACAGAACCCTGATTCTATAATATTCACCAGGTTACCTAACAGAACCCTGATTCTATAATATTCACCAGGTTACCTAACAGAACCCTGGTTCTATAATATTCACCAGGTTACCTAACAGAACCCTGATTCTATAATATTCACCAGGTTACCTAACAGAACCCTGATTCTATGATATTCACCAGGTTACCTAACAGAACCCTGATTCTATGATATTCACCAGGTTACCTAACAGAACCCTGATTCTATGATATTCACCAGGTTACCTAACAGAACCCTGATTCTATGATATTCACCAGGTTACCTAACAGAACCCTGATTCTATGATATTCACCAGGTTACCTAACAGAACCCTGATTCTATGATATTCACCAGGTGAAAGTGTTGAGCTCCATGGTAGTTGGTAGTTGACCAGGTTACCTTTCACACATGGAAGGCAAACGTACTTAGATGTGAAGACGGGAGAGACTATGGCCCTATTTAGGAAGTGGAGTCGTCTGCTATTAGCTGTTGCGTGACAGACGTTGTTTGATTGGATCTCCCTAGACTCCGCCCCTAAAGAGGCTTATAATATCATAGAACAGGGGTTATGTTAGGTAACCTTAAGTTACATGTCCTACTATGCTAATCTCTCTGTATTAAATTGGCCATAACTTTAACACTGGCAGAGATCCTGGAACTAATATACCATTAAAGTATATTATATTCAACAATATATGTAAAAAATCGAAACATTTATATTTTCAATATTTATATTTTCTATATTAAGGTATTACCAGAACAGAGTCAATGTGGAGGCTATATACAGGAGATACCAGTACAGAGTCAATGTGGAGGCCATATACAGGAGGGACCGGTACATAGTCAATGTGGAGGCTATATACAGGATGTACCGGTACAGCGTCAATGTGGAGGCTACATACA
Organism: Oncorhynchus keta; assembly: GCF_023373465.1. Classification (NCBI taxonomy): domain Eukaryota; kingdom Metazoa; phylum Chordata; class Actinopteri; order Salmoniformes; family Salmonidae; genus Oncorhynchus; species Oncorhynchus keta. The sequence goes on along the minus strand of NW_026277115.1, from coordinate 71,871 downwards.
GGAGGTACCATTACAGAGTCAATGTGGAGGGTATATACAGGAGGTACCATTACAGAGTCAATGTGGAGGCTATATACAGGAGGTACCAGTACAGAGACAATGTGGAGGCTATATACAGGATGTACCGGTACAGCGTCAATGTGGAGGCTACATACAGGAGGTACCATTACAGAGTCAATGTGGAGGGTATATACAGGAGGTACCATTACAGAGTCAATGTGGAGGCTATATACAGGAGGTAACCATTACAGAGTCAATGTGGAGGGTATATACAGGAGGTAACCATTACAGAGTCAATGTGGAGACTATATACAGGAGGTACAATTACAGAGTAAATGTGGAGGGTTTATACAGGAGGTACCATTACAGATTCAATGTGGAGGCTATATACAGGAGGTACCGGAACAGAGTCAATGTGGAGGCTATATACAGGAGGTACCGGTACAGCATCAATGTGGAGGCTGTATACAGGAGGTACCGGAACAGAGTCAATGTGGAGGGTATATACAGGAGGTACCGGAACAGAGTCAATGTGGAGGCTATATACAGGAGATACCAGTACAGAGTCAATGTGGAGGGTATATACAGGAGGTACCGGAACAGAGTCAATGTGGAGGGTATATACAGGAGGTACCGGAACAGAGTCAATGTGGAGGCTATATACAGGAGATACCAGTACAGAGTCAATGTGGAGGCTATATACAGGAGGTACCGGAACAGAGTCAATGTGGAGGCTATATACAGGAGATACCAGTACAGAGTCAATGTGGAGGGTATATACAGGAGGTACCGGAACAGAGTCAATGTGGAGGGTATATACAGGAGGTACCGGAACAGAGTCAATGTGGAGGTATATACAGGAGGTACCGGAACAGAGTCAATGTGCGGGGACACAGGTGAGTCGAGGATTCATTTTAAGCTTCTACGTCTGTGTACAGGAAACTATTATTTGTAAGACGTAAGAAAATATATCTGTTTATTGTTAAATTATTATGACGTTATTTCAATACAAAGTGTAGTACCTATTGTTTCCAAACTGCGTTACCCACTCCAGCCAGCAGATGGCGATGGGCGTCTTTCAGGTGATGCTTCTTGCGTGACGTATAATGGACTGGACGGGACACTTCTTCAGGAACAACAAGGCGCCAACTCTTACAACCACCTCGGTAGTTTGCTTGACAACATAAAACTGAAAGATTGATTCTTTAGACCATGTTATTGTACATTAGCTAATCTCAGTGTTTTAGACAAATTTCGGTTGACGTATCTACTGGTGAACTTTAACCTAATGTTCTTGTTCAATTTGCAAATTTGTTAAAGATTTATACTGAGGTTAGCACTAGGCTAGTCGCTAATGCTAGCTAGCTAGCTAGCTAACATCCCTGACCATGAGTTCACTAAACTACTCCTCCCTTGCTAATGAAGAGGAGGTCTGCTTTACGGAGAAAGAATATTTCAGAATGAAAAAGGAGGAAGAGGAGGTTGTTATGGTGAAAGAAGAGAAAGAACTTTTAGAGAGGAAGAGGAAAACGTGAAGGAGGAAGACGTTTTGAGAGTGAAAAGGAGGAGACAGAAGATCCGATTGACACCAGTGAGTACTGTCTTAAAAACAGGGACACAAACCCTGCAGTTGTTGAACTAATGTGGGGTTTTTAATGGGCATTCTTACTGTAGGAATTGTTAAATGGTCGATCTGCCATTGGTTCATATACTTTTGCGACTTTTCAATTGGATGTATTGAATTCTCCATGTGGTCGACATTAAAGTTCCCCTCATCTAGTATAACAGTCTTTTAAAATTCAATATGGCTGCGTATGTTCTACTTAAAATATAAAAAAGGCACCCATTTTGTGGAACAACCCTTTTACATTTGTATCGCAAGTATTTTTTTTAGGAAATCAAGATGAAAGTTGCCATTTTAGGCCCTTTTTAGACATATTCATGCCTCTTGTAAGACCCTGTGATTGCAATATCCTTAAAACATTATGGGTATTACATTGCCTGTCCCAGTCAACAACCCATATCTTTACAAGACTGTTGAACAGGCAAACTAAACTCTAGACACTGTTAATTAATGAACTAATACTGAGGAAAGCTGTGATCAGGCTTATAGGGAAGGACATTCAATAAACACAGCACTTAAAAATGACTGATTGGCTGAGAGAAATTGATGATGATAAAAATATTGTTTGGGCTGTTTTGTTAGACTTCAGTGTGGCTTTTGACATTATCGATCGTAGTCTGCTGCTGAAAAAATGTATTGCTTTACACCCCCTGTTATATTGTGGATAAAGAGTAAAAAAAAAAAAGCTAACCTTTATTTAACTAGGCAAGTCGGTTAAGAACAAATTCTTATTTTCAATGACTGCTTAGGACTGCCTTGTTCAGGGGCAGAACGACAGAGTTTTACCATGTCAACTCGGGGATTCGATCCAGCAACCTTTTGGTTACTGGCCTACCGCTCTAACCACTAGGCTACCTGCCGCCCCAGAGCCACCTGTCTAACAGAACACAGAGAGTGTTCTTTAATGGAAGCCTGTACAACACAATCAAGGTAGAATCAGGAATTCCCCAGGGCAGCTGTTTGGCACCTACCTTTTTCAATCTTTACCAACGACATGCCAACGACATTTGAGTAAAGCCAGTGTGTCTGTATGCGGATGACTCAACACTGTACACGTCAGCTACCACGGAAACTGAAATGACAGCAACACTTTCAAAGAGCTGCAGTGAGTTTCAGAATGGGTGGCAAGGAATAAGTTAGTCCTAAATATTTCAGATTACCTTAAATTACATGGCCTACTATGCTAATTCTGTAGCGGTATTGTTAGAGGGGTAAAGATCAAGTTTTGTTGGGGGCGCCAGGCAGGTATTAACCCTAGTTATTAAAGTTGAATAGATAGAGTAGAATAGATAGAGTAGTGCTTCCAGACACATTATAAACATGATGGAGTCTTAAGGAGGACTGTAGCATCTAATGATGAAACATTATGGAGTCATATAAAGGAGGCTTGTTGCATCTGATGATTAATTACTATGGAGTCTGATGCTTTAAAGAAGAAGTTTACCCAAAATCCAGAAACTCCTCGGTGATTCCATACATTGAAACTAGTCCAGTGGATTTTTTCCCTCTCCCCCTCTCTCTCCCTGTAGTGCTGTACTGAAACAGCTGCTCTCCCTCTCTCTCCCTGTAGTGCTGTACTGAAACAGCTGCTCTCTCCCTGTAGTGCTGTACTGAAACAGCTGCTCTTCCTCTCTCTCCCTGTAGTGCTGTACTCAAACAGCTGCTCTCCCTCTCTCTCCCTGTAGTGCTGTACTCAAACAGCTGCTCTCCCTCTCTCTCCCTGTAGTGCTGTACTCAAACAGCTGCTCTCTCTCTCTCTCCCTGTAGTGCTGTACTCAAACAGCTGCTCCCCCTCTCTCTCCCTGTAGTGCTGTACTGAAACAGCTGCTCTCCTCTCTTTCCCTGTAGTGCTGTAATGAAACAGCTGCTCTCCCTCTCTTTCCCTGTAGTGCTGTACTGAAACAGCTGCTCTCCCTCTCTCTCCTGTAGTGCTGTACTGAAACAGCTGCTCTCCCTCTCTCTCCCTGTAGTGCTGTACTGAAACAGCTGCTCTCTCCCTGTAGTGCTGTACTGAAACAGCTGCTCTCCTTCTCTCTCCCCTGTAGTGCTGTACTCAAACAGCTGCTCTCCCTCTCTCCCTGTAGTGCTGTACTCAAACAGCTGCTCTCCCTCTCTCTTCCTGTAGTGCTGTACTCAAACAGCTGCTCTCCCTCTCTCTCCCTGTAGTGCTGTACTCAAACAGCTGCTCCCCCTCTCTCTCCCCCATAGTGCTGTACTGAAACAGCTGCTCTCCCTCTCTCTCCCTGTAGTGCTGTACTGAAACAGCTGCTCTCCTCTCTCTCCCTGTAGTGCTGTACTGAAACAGCTGCTCTCCCTCTCTCTCCCTGTAGTACTGTACTGAAACAGCTGCTCTCCCTCTCTCTCCCTGTAGTGCTGTACTGGAAACAGCTGCTCTCCCCCCTCTCCCTGTAGTACTGTACTGAAACAGCTGCTCTCCCTCTCTCTCCCTGTAGTGCTGTACTGAAACAGCTGCTCTCCCTCTCTCTCCCTGTAGTGCTGTACTGAAACAGCTGCTCTCCCTCTCTCTCCCTGTAGTGCTGTACTGAAACAGCTGCTCTCCCTCTCTCTCCCTGTAGTACTGTACTGAAACAGCTGCTCTCCCTCTCTCTCCCTGTAGTACTGTACTGAAACAGCTGCTCTCCCTCTCTCTCCCTGTAGTACTGTACTGAAACAGCTGCTCTCCCTCTCTCTCCCTGTAGTGCTGTACTGAAACAGCTGCTCTCCCTCTCTCTCCCTGTAGTGCTGTACTGAAACAGCTGCTCTCCCTCTCTCTCCCTGTAGTACTGTACTGAAACAGCTGCTCTCCCTCTCTCCCTGTAGTACTGTACTGAAACAGCTGCTCTCCTCTCTCCCTGTATTGTTGTACTGAAACAGCTGCTCTCCCTCTCTCTCCCTGTAGTACTGTACTGAAACAGCTGCTCTCCCTCTCTCCCCTGTAGTGCTGTACTGAAACAGCTGCAAAAACGTGACTTGTGACGTTCCTGGATACGGGCCTCGCTCTGCTGCTTTGCCAGTTAATTTGTTATTTTTTTTGTACATATCTTTTCAGGGTCCTGTCTTTCAAAGATTATTGGTAAAGTATTCCAGACCCCGTGACTTTTTGCACATTTTGTTATGTTACATCTTATTCTAAAATTGATTAAATTAAACATTTCCTCATCAATCTACACACAATAACCCATAATGATGAAGCGATAAAAAGGCTTTTAGACATTTTTCAAATGTATTAAAAAAAATAGAAAGCTTATTTACGTAAGTAATCAAATCAAATGTATTTATATAGCCCTTAGTACATCAGCTGATATCTCAAAGGGCTGTACAGAAACCCAGCCTAAAACCCCAAACAGCAAGCAATGCAGGTGTAGAAGCACGGTGGCTAGGAAAAACTTCCTAGAAAGACCAAAACCTAGGAAGAAACCTAGAGAGGAACCAGGCTATGTGGGGTGGCCAGTCCTCTTCTGGCTGTGCCGGGTGGAGATTATAACAGAACATGGCCCCCCCCTATCTTTACAAGACTGTTGAACAGGAAAACATGATGGAGTCTTAAAGGAGGACTGTAGCATCTAATGATGAAACATTATGGAGTCTTAAAGGAGGACTGTAGCATCTAATGATGAAACATTATGGAGTCTTAAAGGAGGACTGTAGCATCTAATGATGAAACATAATGGAGTCTTAAAGGAGGACTGTATCGTCTAATGATGAAACATTATGGAGTCTTAAAGGAGGACTGTAGCATCTAATGAAACATGGAGTCCTAACTTCTTATGGCTAGCGGAACCCCTCAACAATATTCCTCTGAAAAGGCAGAGCGCGAAATTCAAAATATTTTTAGAAATATGTAACTTTCATACATTCACAAGTGCAATACACTAAATTAAAGCTTAACTTGTTGTTAATCTACCCATCGTGTCTGATTTCAAAAAGAGCATTACAGAGAAAGCACCATATAAATTATGTTAGGTCAGAGCCTCAAAAACACAGTCATTTTCCAACCAAGAGAGGAGTCACAAGAAAAATAGAGAAAATGAATCACTAACCTTTGATCTTCATCAGATGGCACTCATAGGACTTCATGTTACACAATACATGTATGTTTTGTTCGATAAAGTTCATATTTATATCCCAAAATCTCAGGGTTTAAACACTGTTTCCCATGCTTGTTCAATTAACCATAAACAATTAATGAACATGCACCTGTGGAACGGTTGTTAAGACACCAACAGCTTGCAGACGGAAGGCAATTAAGGTCACAGTTATGAAAACTTAGGACTCCAAAGAGGCCTTTCTACTGAATCTGGAAACACCGAAAGAAAGATGCCCAGGGTCCCTGCTCATCTGCGTGAACGTGTCTTAGGCATGCTGCAAGGAGGCATGAGGACTACTGCAGATGTGGCCAGGGCAATAAATTGCACTGTCCGTACTGTGAGACGCCTAAGACAGTGCTACAGGGAGACAGGACGGACAGCTTATCGTCCTCGCAGTGGCAGACCACGTGTAACAACACCTGCACAGGATCGGTACATCCGAAAATCACACCTGCGGGACAGGTACAGGATGGCAACAACAACTGCCAAAGTTACACCAGGAACGCACAATCCCTCCATCGGTGCTCAGACTGTCTGCAATAGGCTGAGGGCTTGTATGCCTATTGTAAGGCAGGTCCTCACTAGACATCACTGGCAACAACGTCGCCTCTGGACACAAACCCACCGTCACTGGACCAGACAGGACTGACAAAAAGTGGTCTTCACTGACAAGTTGCGGTTTTGTCTCCAGGGGTGATGGTCGCATTCGCGTTTATCGTCGAAGGAATGAGCATTACACCGAAGCCTGTCCTCTGGAGCTGGATCGATTTGGAGGTGGAGGGGCCGTCGTGGTCTGGTGCGGTGTGTCACAGCATCATCAGAATGAGCTTGTTGTCATTGCAGGCAATCTCCAAGCTGTGCATTACAGGGAAGACATCCTCCCTCATGTGGTACCCTTCCTGTAGGCTCATCCTGACATGGCCCTCCAGCATGACAATGCCACCAGTCATAGTGCTCATTCTGTGCATGATTTCCTGCAAGACCGGAATGTCAGTGTTCTGCTATAGCCAGCGAAGAGCCCGGATCGCAATCCCATTGAGCACGTCTGGGACCTGTTGGATCGGAGGGTGAGGGCTAGGCCCATTCTCCCCAGAAATGTCTGGGAACTTGCAGGTGCCTTGGTGGAAGAGTGGGGTAGCATCTCACTGCAACTACTGTCAAATCTGGTGCAGTTCATGAGTAGATGCACTGTAGTACTTAACCCCCTTTGTTCAGGGACACATTATTCCATTTCAGTTCGTCACATGTCTGTGGAACTTGTTCAGTTTGGAATCTTGTTATGTTCCAACAAATAATTTACACATCTTAAGTTTGCTGAAAGTAAACGCAGTTGACAGTGAGAGGACGTTTCTTTGTTTGCTGAGTTTAGATTGGCGAGGGGGAAAAACAATTTAATCAATTTTAGAATAATGCTGAAATGTAACAACATTTGGAAAAGGTGTATCATTCGTGTATCTATTTAAAAAAATGAACTGTCTTTGGCAGGAGAAAGACCAGACTCAGTGGAACCAGAGCCAGGGACGTCCAAACCCGCAAGACGACACCAGTACTCCTACTGTGGAAAGGGTTGTAACCGGTTATGGGACCTGAAACAACATGAAAAAATTCACACAGGGGAGAAGCCTTATCACTGCTCCCAGTGTGGCAAGTGTTTTAACCAGTTAGGGAACCTGAAACTACATGAGAGAATACACACAGGGGAGAAGCCTTACCACTGCTCCCAGTGTGGCAAGTGTTTTAACCAGCTAGGGAACCTGAAAAGGCATGAGAGAATACACACAGAGAAGCCTTACCACTGCTCCCAGTGTGGAAAGTGTTTCAACCAGTCAGTGGAGCTGAAACGGCATGAGAAAATACACACAAGGGAGAAGCCTTACCAGTGCTCCCAGTGTGGAACGTTTTTCTACTGGTCAGGGGATCTGAAAAAACATGAGAGAATACACACAGGGGAAAAGCCTTACCACTGCTCCCATTGTGGAAAGAGTTTTAACCATTTACCTAACCTGAAAAGACATGAGAGAATACACACGGAGAAGCCTTACCACTGCTCCCAGTGTGGAAACTGTTTCAACCAGTCAAGGAAGTTGAAACAGCATGAGAGAATACACACAGGTGAAAAGCGTTACCACTGCTCCCAGTGTGGGAAGAGTTTTAACCATTTACCTAACCTGAAAAGACATGAGAGAATACACACGGAGAAGCCTTACCACTGCTCCCAGTGTGGAAAGTGTTTTGAGCGGTTAGGGAACCTGAAACAACATGAGAGAATACACACAGAGGAGAAGCCTTATCACTGCTCTCAGTGTGGCAAGTGTTTTAACCAGTTAGGGAGCCTTAAACGGCATGAGAGAATTCACAAAATAATTCACAAAGGGAAGAAGCCATACCACTGCTCCCAGTGTGGCAAGTGTTTCAACCAGTCAGTGAAGCTGAAACGGCATGAGAGAATTCACAAAATAATTCACAACGGGGAGAAGCCTTACCAGTGCTCCCAGTGTGGCAAGTGTTTTAACCGGTTAGGGAGCCTGAAACTACATGAGAGAATACACACAGGGGAGAAGCCTTACCACTGCTCCCAGTGTGGCAAGTGTTTTAACCGGTTAGGGAACCTGAAACAGCATGAGAGAATACACACAGGGGAGAAGCCTTACCACTGCTCCCAGTGTGGCAAGTGTTTCAACCAGTTAGGGAACCTGAAACAACATGAGAGAATACACACAGAGCTATCTATCTGATAGAACTCAGAGGGTTTTTAATGGAAGCTTCTCTAATGTCAAACATATAAAGTGTGATGTACCGCAGGGCAGCTCTCTAGGCCCTCTACTCTTTTCTATTTTTACCAATGGCCTGCCACTGGCATTAAACAAAGCATGTGTGTCCATGTATGCTGATGATTCAACTATATAAGCACCAGTAACCACAGCTAATGAATTCACTGAAACCCTTAACAAAGAGTTGCAGTCTGTTTTGGAATGCATGGCCAGTAATAAACTGGTCCTGAACATCTCTAAAACTCAGATCATTGTATTTGGTACAAATCATTCCTCAAGTTCTAGACCTCAGCTGAATCTGGGAATGAATTGTGTGGCTGTTGATCAAGTTGAGGATACGAAATTACTTGGCATTACCTTAGATTGTAAACTGTCATGGTCAAAACATATAGATTCAATGAGATGCTCTGCTTTTTTGACACTACTCTCCACAAAGCAAGTTCTGCAGGCTCTAGTTTAGTCTAATCTTGATTATTGTCCAGTCGTGTGGTCCAGTGCTGCAAGGAAAGACCTAGTAAAGCTGCAGCTGGCCCAGAACAGAGCGGCTGTCACGCCCTGGCCATAGAAAGCTTTTATTCTCTATTTTGGTTTGGCCAGGGTGTGACTAGGTGGGCATTCTATGTTCCTTTTTCTGTGTTTTTGTATTTCTGTGTTTTTGTACATATTGGGGTACATCACATATGTAAATAAAGTTACTCCCCCTTAGTATCTGCTTTTGGTTACAACGATGGCTGAACTCTTTCCATGTTCTAAAGATAATATACATACTGCATGCCCATGTTTTACATGTTAGTCATCAGTCATCCTGCCTACATCTTTCTTCCCGTATCCTGCTGACCACAGCATGTTCAGCTGTCACGTATGGTCTTGGTTAATTTATTCCTACAAAAATAGAGTATGGTCTGGGTGTCATATGGCCTGGATATCATCTTCTCTTAATGTGCATGTCCTTGCTACTTCAGCCTAGCAGCCAAACCTATATGCAATGCTGAGCTTTTCTCAATGGTTCGCTCCAACATGATTTTGTTTGAATGTTTTTTGATTAAATAAAAATCATGAACACTTACCACACTGCGCTTTGGTCCATGCCTTCCGACGAGAGACGTGACAATTATGTGTCATGTTTTGTGTTGACCGCAGGAGGGGTAGCTGCTGCTTTTGCAACAGCTAATGGGGATCCTAGTAAAATACCAAATACCAAACTGTTATTCTCTCTGAGCTCAGAAATAAAGAATCTTGGTTTGACTTGGACTCCAGCAGATCCTTATATTATAATATCCACTACAACTCACCCACAGATTGCTATTTCACGATTGTCTCAATAAAGAGTTCCTCATTCCACTTTCCTGTGGGCTTTTACAAGCCTCCCACTGGTTGAATAAACATTGTTTCCACATCAAATTAAAAAACATCCTTAACATTCTATCTTCATCCCTAAACTAGCAACATTAACTATTGTCTATTGTTATTCTCAATGACATTCCTGGCCTTATGAAATCCTAGCTAAATACAATGTTCCCACCCGTTTTCATGTCTTTGGTTGTGCAAACATTTGTTTATTCGATTATATTTCTCATTAAGATGAATATTGTTTTAATTCTGCATGGGTCACGCATTGCTTTGGTCATGTGGTCCCTTGTGGGTCAATGATTTTAATTAGAATATAGCAATTATGCTCTGTCCTCAATCACTTACAGTTTCTTTGGTAAGTATTCAGACCCCTTGACTTTTAGGTTTAGGTCATCAGTAAAGGGGACATCTTAAATATTACAATGACCCTTTCAAAGACAGACATCCCCGGACCTCCCCCTATAACTATTTTTAAAAGGGTAAAAAATTATCTGTTTTCTATAGCATTAAGGTCAGGGCGTTGTGATGCCCACTCCAATACCTTGACTTTGTTGTCCTTAAGCCATTTTGCCACAACTTTGGAAGTATGCTTGGTGTCATTGTCCATTTGGAAGACCCATTTGCGACCAAGCTTTAACTTCCTGACTGATGTCTTGAGATGTTGCTTCAATATATTCACGTAATTTTCCGCCCCCATGATGCCATCTATTTTGTGAAGTGCCCCAGTCCTTCCTGCAGCGAAGCACCCCCACAACGTGATGCTGCCACCTGTGTGCTTCACGGTTGGGATGGTGTTCTTCGGCTTGCAAGCATCCCCCTTTTTCCTCCGATCATAACGATGGTCATTATGGCCAAACAGTTCTATTTTTGTTTCATCAGACCAGAGGACGCCTTCAGGCGTTTGGAAATCGCTCCCAAGGATGAACCAGACTTGTGGAGGTCTACCATTTTTTTCTGAGATCTTGGCAGATTTGTATTTATTTTTCCATGATGTCAAGTAAAGAGGCACTGAGTTTCAAGGTAGGTCTTGAAATACAGGTGATCTTCCAATTGACTCAAATTATGTCAATTAGCCTATCAGAAGCTATAGACATCATTTTCTGGAATTTTCCAGGGCTGTTTAAAGGCACAGTCAACATAGTGTATGTAAACTTCTGACCCACTGGGATTGTGTAATAATCTGTCTGTAAACAATTGTTGGAAAAATGACTTGTGTCGTTAACACATGTCCTAACCGACTTGCCAAAACTATAGTTTGTTAACAAGATATTTGTGGAGTGGTTGAAAATGAGTTTTAATGACTCCAACCTAAGTGTATGTAATATTTGACTTCAACTGTAAATACTGTATCCTTCACTATCTATTCTTCACTATATATTGCATCTTAGCTGCTGTGTTTCTGCTCATCCATGTTTTATACTTCTATATTTCCCATTCCTTTACTGGATTATGTGTATTAGGTTTAGTTGTGGAATTTGTTAGATATTATCTGTTTGATACTGCTGTACTGTTGGACTTAGAAGCACAAATAATTTTCACACAACTGGCAACCAGTGACTGGTGATATTTAGTGTTTCACCCAACTGGCAACCTAAATCCAATGTCGGTGGACATTTTGTGTTTATTTCATGTTGAATTCACTTTAGTTGACGAATCAAAGAAATGTAAAGAGAAACTAGATGTTGAACTGATGTCTGTGCCCAGTGGGCTGGTTTGAATAAGCAGCAGGTTTTGGATCAATATCCACCTTAGTAGCTAAATTTCCGTGGAATTTGCGACAGATTTTCATGTGAATATTCTCAAATCTGCATGAAACAATATACGCATTTTCCCACCGGAAACGTTGGCATCAAACAGGTTTATTGCAGATAAAAGTCTGCGTGATAAAGTAGTGCACGGAAAAAGTTTTGCTGTTGAATTCCCATGTACTGAATGAAAAATGCAAGTTGAATGGGTTTCCATCGCATTTTCAACTCTACTGATGGTTTTGAAAAAGCGTTGAGTTATATAGCAAACGTGCTCTTGTCCCGTCCACTGTAGCCAACAGCTCACATATACAGTGTTAGTAGGCTACCGACATGATGAGATTATTATGGATGAGAGAGATATTATTTTATTGTCATACATATCCTGTTTCCATCAGCCCAGTCATTACTTTGGAAATGGTTGGATCAATATCCACCTTCATGATATGGATGAAGCATCATTTGGAATGTCTGAGTAGTTCTATATGATGTCATAATACACCCCTCTGATAGTGATACATTTGCTCCATTGTTTCCATGTCAGTTGGTTTCCCACTCTGATGATTTATATCTGACAGAGGGGCTTTAAATGAATAGTATGGTGACATTTAGTGGGGCTTGAAATAAATAGGATTTTTAATAATAAACTCCTATAGCAACAATACACTGCAGCTTTGACATCAAGAAGAGAATGGGCTGATGGGTGGTGGTGCTACTCTATAGGTAAGGCTGTTCAATATGAATGTTCAATACACACAATAGGTTGACTGGGGAGGTGATGTACCACAGTCAATGTCCTGCAATAAGAGCTAAGAGACTAATATTTGTGTGAACTATACATAGTTGTGTTCTGTGGTTGTCACTGAGTTGGCTGATATCCTATTTTATGGGGTCACTCCACAGTTAAGGCTGTACAGTGCCTATACAAAGACTACACTTTGCTCCTTTCATATTTATTTTGATCCTGACAAACTCCCCAGTCCCTGCCGGTGACAAGCATACCCATAACATGATGCTGCCACCACAATACTTATTGTGTGGTTAATGTGTGGTCTGTCTCCAGGTCATCAGACTGTTAAATTGTCACCACTAGCCGGCCTCCTCCTGTCTACCACCCATTACTCCACCCTGTATTCTAGACAAGGCTCATCCTATATAACTACTGCTGTTCACACCTTTCCTATTCAAATACGGTCCATAATGTCTTGACACACCATCATATACATTGTAAACAAACTGTATATATTTATATTCCAGACTCTGACATTGTTCATTCTACTATTTCTATATTTCTAAATCCTTAAAAGAAATTGTGAGGAAAATCAGTAAGTCACATAAATGACCACTTCTAATCAAAGATAATAGACAAGTAGAATGGGAGAGGTTTCTTATACTTATGCTTTACTTATTCGGTGAAGAGACTCCAGCGACGGAGATGAAGGCTGTAGGAATGAAGATCAGACAGTGAAGAGACTCCAGGGACGGAGATGAAGGCTGTAGGAATGAAGATCAGTAGTGCTGGTCAGGTAGGGGTGTGGTTGAGGCAGCCAATGATTGTGAGGCAGCATGCGGGGAACAGGCTCCTTTCTACTACCATTCTGGGGGTCTGGATACATGCCAAGAAAGACTACAACTGCTTCAAACAATGGGAGAGGCTACCATTGACCATCACACTCTCTTTCATAACCAGGAAGCCCATGTTGAGCCAGCAGTGTTCTCACTATGGAAGAGGGAGCAGGAAGCCGTCATCCAGACTCTCAGAAAACCATGTTGAGCCATCAGTGTTCCCACTATGGAAGAGAGAGCAGGATGCCTTCATCCAGTCTCTCAAGGACAAAGCTGCAGCACTGGTGTTAGTAGCTGATGACAGAAGTGACAGCTTGGACACAAAACAAAGTTTGACGCGGTCAGTGTTGTTGAGCAGAGAATCAACTAGAGAATCAACCAGATTGATTCACAGTCAGTGTTGTTGAACAGAGAATCAACCAGAGAATCAACCAGATTGATTCACAGTCAGTGTTGTTGAGCAGAGAATCAACCAGAGAATCAACCAGGTTGTTGAAGTTATTCAGGTGCATAATACATTTGATTTGTTTAATTCTGTTTTATTCAATTAGAAAATGTTCTCTGAATGAGAACAATCACATCTGTGAGCGTTATGCATTATAACATCGATTGACTAAATGATGACGTTCATAGCTTTGTAGTAAAACCAGGGTTGGAGTCAATTCCATTTCAATTCCAGTCAATTCAGAAAGTAAACCAAATTCCACATTTTCCTCATTGAAAACCATAGAAGATAATTGGAATTTTCAGTTTACTTCCTGAATTTACTAGAATATTCTAAAATTGATTAAAGGTTTTTTTTTTAGGTTTTCCTCATGAATCTGCACAACAACACAACAATGACGAAGCAAAAGCAGGATTTTAGAAATGTTTGCAAATGCATTTTAAAATTAAAACTGAAATATCACATTTAAATAAGTATTCAGAACATTAACTCAGTGCTTTGTTGAAGCACTTTTGGCAGTGATTATAGCCTCAAGCCACCTTGGGTATGACACTACAATCTTGGCACCCCTGTATTTGTGGAGTCTCTCCCATTCTTCTCTGCAGATCCTCTCAAGATCTGTCAGGTTGGATGGAGAGCGTCACTGCGCAGCTAGATCGGGTTAAAATCCGGGCTCTGGCTGGGCCACTCAAGGACATTCAGAGATTTGTCCCAAAGCCACTTTTATGTTGTCGTCGCTATGTGCTTAGGGTCGTTGTCCTGTTGGAAGGTGAACCTTTGCCCCAGTTTGAGGTCCTGAGTGCTCTTGAGCAGGTTTTCATCAATTATCTCTCTGTACTTTGCTCCGTTCATCTTTCCCTCGATCCTGACTAGTCTCCCAGTCCCTGCCGCTGAAAAATATCCCCACACCATGATGCTGCCACCACCACACTTCACCGTAGGGATGGTGCCTGGTTTCCTCCAGACCTGACGCTTGGCATTCAGGTCAAAGAGTTCAATCTTGGTTTCATCAGATCAGAGAATCTTGTTTCTCATGGTCTGAGAGACCTTTAGGTGCCTTTTGGCAAACTCCAAACAGACTTTCATGTGCCTTTTACTGAGAAGTGGCTTCCGTCTGGCCACTCTACCGAAAAAGCCAAATTGGGGGAGTGCTGCAGAGATGGTTGTCATTCTGGAAGGTTCTCCCATCCCCACAGAATAACTCTTGATCTCTGTCAGAGTGACCATCGGGTTCTCGGTAACCTCCCTGACCAAGGCCCCTCTCCCCCAATTGTTCAGTTTGAGTGGGCGGCCAGCACTAGGAAGTCTTGGTGGTTCCAAACGTTCCATTTAAGAATGATGGCGGCCACTGTGTTCTTTAGGACCTTCAATGCTGCAAAAATGCTTTGGTCCACTTCCCCAGATCCGTGACACAATCCTGTCTCGAAAGGATTATATCACATCAAATAAATATATGTTTATAGCCTCCACATTGACTCTGTACTGGTACCTCCTGTATATAGCCTCCACATTAAATCTGTACTGGTACCCCCTGTATATAGCCTCCACATTGACTCTGTACTGGTACCCCCTGTATATAGTCTCCACATTAACTCTGTACTGGTACCTCCTGTATATCGCCTCCACACTGACTCTGTACTGGTACCTCCTGTATATAGCCTCCACATTGACTCTGTACTGGTACCTCCTGTATATAGCCTCCACATTGACTCTGGACTGGTACCTCCTGTATATAGCCTCCACATTGTCTCTGTTCCGGTACCTCCTGTATATACCCTCCACATTGACTCTGTTCCGGTACCTCCTGTATATAGCCTCCACATTGACTCTGTTCCGGTACCTCCTGTATATACCCTCCACATTGACTCTGTTCCGGTACCTCCTGTATATACTCTCCACATTGACTATGTACTGGTACCTCCTGTATATACCCTCCACATTGACTCTGTACTGGTACCTCCTGTATATGGCCTCCACATTGACTCTGTACTGGTACCTCCTGTATATAGCCTCCACATTGACTCTGTACCGGTACCGCCTGTATATGGCCTCCACATTGACTCTGTGCCGGTACCTCCTGTATATAGCCTCCACATTGACTCTGTACTGGTACCTCCTGTATATAGCCTCCACATTGACTCTGTACTGGTACCTCCTGTATATAGCCTCCACATTGACTCTGTACTGGTAATACCTGTATATAGCCTCCACATTGACTCTGTACCGGTAATACCTTGCATACAGCCTCGCTACTGTTATTTTTCTGCTGCTCTTTAATATTAATTATTTGTATTTTATACATAACACTTATTTTTCTTAAAACTGCATTGTTGGTTAATTAAGGGCTTGTAAGTATTTCACTGTAAGCATTTCACTTGTATTTTGATTTCATTCATACATTTCTTACATTAATTTATTAATATAGAAAATATAAATATTGAAAATATAAATGTTTCATTTTTTTACATATATTGTTGAATATAATATACTTTAAGGGTATATTAGTTCCAGGATCTCTGCTAGTGTTAAAGTTATGGGCAATTTAATACAGATAAATTAGCATAGTAGGACATGTAACTTAAGGTTACCTAACATAACCCCTGTTCTATGATATTATAAGCCTCGTTAGGGGCGGAGTCTAGGGAGATCCAATCAAACAACATCTGTCAAGCAACAGCTAATAGCAGATAACTCCACTTCCTAAATAGGGCCATAGTCTCTCCCGTCTTCACATCTCAGTACATTTGTCTTCCATGTCTGAAAGGTAACCGAGTCAACTACCAACTACCATGGAGCTCATATACTTCACGGTGCCAAGTCTAGACAGGACCATCGCTCAGAGGTCCCCACTCTACTCACCGTATGTGTAGTGATGTCCAGTCAGTAGAACCTCATGAAGGTATATCACCACAACATGCTTCATTACAGATCTCTTTGAACAAGGCCTATGATGTAGCCATACCTCTGGTGGATTGAGCCATCAAGCCCTCTGGAGGTGTCAGATCCTTGCTACTATAGAACCTCATGAAGGTATTTTTTTATTTGTATTTATTTAACCTTTTTTTAACCAGGAAGGCTAATTGAGAACAAGTTTTCATTTACAACTGCGACCTGGCCAAGATAAAGCAAAGCAGTGCGACAATAACAACAGCACAGAGTTACACAAACAAATGTGCAGTCAATAACACAATAGAAAAATCTATGTACAGTGTGTGCAAATGTAGAAGAGTAGGGAGGCCACGGAAGGAGTGTTGTATGGCATTGAAGCTCCAAAGAAGGGCCAGATGTATACAGAATGGTGTCGTCAGAGTAGAGGAGGATCAGAGAGTCACCAGCAGCAAGAGGGCGACATTGATAAGAGTCGGCCCGAGAATTGAACCTTGTGGCACCCCCATAGAGACTGCCAAAGGTCCGGAGAACAGGCCCTCCGATTTGACACACTGAACTCTATCTGAGAAGCAGTTGGTGAACCAGGCTAGGCAATCATTTGAGAAGCCAAGGCTAGTGAGTCTGCCGATAAGAATGCGGTGATTGACAGAGTCGAAAGCCTTGGCCAGGTTGATGAAGACGGCTGCACAGTACTGTCTTTTATTGATGGCGGATATTATATCGTTTAGGACCTGGAGCGTGGCTGAGGTGCACCCATGACCAGCTCGGAAACCAGATTGCATAGTGGAGAAGGTACGGTGGGATTCGAACTGGTCGGTGATCGTTTGTTGACTTGGCTTTTGAAGATTTTAGAAATCGGGCAGGATGGATTTGGTCTATAACAGTTTGGGTCTAGAGTGTCTCCCCCTTTGAAGAGGGGGTTGACCGAAGCAGCTTTCCAATCTTTGGGCATCTCAGACGATACGAAAGAGAGGTTGAACAGACTATTATTATTATTATTATTATTATTAGACTAGTAATAGCGATTGGAACAATTTCAGCTGATTATTTTTTAGAAAGACAGGGTCCAGATTGTCTAGCCCTGCTGATTTGTAGGGATCCAGATTTGTAGGGATCAAAAAAATCTAATGTATGTACCAATGACAGATTGACAATTAAACAATTTATACAGTACTGAACAACATATTCAAGTGTAGAACTTCAGTAGAATGCCCCTTTAAAACCCCACATTAGTTCAACAACAGTTTGTGCCCTTGTTTAAGACAGTACTCACTAGTGTTAATCTGATATTCTGTATCCTCCTCTTTCACTCCCAAAACGTCTTCCTCCTTCACCTTTATTGAGACATCATCCTCTTCCTCTCTAAAACGTTCTTTCACTATAACAGCCTCCTCTTCCATTCTGAAAGGTTCTTTCTCGTCTTTCACTGTAACACCCTATGGGAAAGGGAGAAGGAGGAAGAGGGGTTGGATCCCCACCCCACTGGGTAGCACAGAGCAACACTTTAAGAGGCATTGCATTCATAATGGCCCTGACTAGGGAAATGCTCCCGCTGTTCTTAGAGCCTGTCTGCACGTTCAAACTAAAACAATGTAACTAATAATGGTGTGAAAAATGCCCCTTAGATATTAATTCGGAGGGCAGATATTATTAAATATTAAAGCAGTAGACCTCTCATTAAAGGCGTCAGTCAAAAGTTATACTTAAATCCGAACTGGATTTAACAAAAAATTATATGAAAAGCGCACATTTGTAAATCCCAAACTCTAAAAGCAATTGGAAAGGTAGATACAAATGATTTGTGACGTGGTCAAAATAAAGAATGTAACCAAGATGCTGTGTTTTTGTTTACAGTAGTGATGGACAGCTGGTGGCATTTTCAAAACAGGTTTTCAAACACTTGTAGCCCAATTAGCAGGACAATAGACTCTTTATATCCCGGCTACTGTAGGTGTGAACATCCCCCTACCTGCAATGTATTCCATGCTTAAGTGCTACATTTCTAACTCAAAACAGCAGTACAGTATATCTTCATCAACATCTTTATGCTTTCTTTAATAAAGATAAAAATCCTCTTTCAAAATGCAGATGTTTATTTAGTTATGGATCCATAACAAATTACTATGGAAATAAATATCACTGAATGACAGAAATATTGGAACAAAGTTGTCTAATGAAGGTAAACAAATTGTTGCTAACTGGAAAACACACTTTCAAAACACACACAGTCATGTCGTACAGCGCCATTATGGCTATTAGCAAGAAGCTGGACAATAGACTTGCCTAGAAGGAGGATAGGGGGAGAATTCTATCATCAAATGTATTTCTTAGTTAGGTTGGCTGTATCACAACCGGCCGTGATTGGTTGAAATTTCAGTTTAATCCACCTGAAAAGACCAAACAAATAATATAGCAAAATGTATTATTATGTATCACATCTGACTGTGATTGGGAGTCCCACAGGGCGGAGCACAACTGGCCCAGCGTTTCTCTCCCTCTAAAAACAGAAATACATGTTTTGGCCTTTATTCAGATTACAATCGGTCACTTTAGTTTTTTTTTAAACAAAATAACCTCCAAAATATCGTTATACACTGCTCAAAAAAATAAAGGGAACACTTAAACAACACAATGTAACTCCAAG
Organism: Oncorhynchus keta; assembly: GCF_023373465.1. Classification (NCBI taxonomy): domain Eukaryota; kingdom Metazoa; phylum Chordata; class Actinopteri; order Salmoniformes; family Salmonidae; genus Oncorhynchus; species Oncorhynchus keta. The sequence continues at coordinate 52,749 of NW_026277115.1, read as the reverse complement.
CCAATCACACTTCTGTGAAATAAAACTGTCCACTTAGGAAGCAACACTGATTGTCACACCCTGGTCGTAATATATTGTGTTTATCTTAATTTATTTGGTCAGGCCAGGGTGTGGCATGGGTTTTTGTATGTGGTGTGTTGGTATTGGGATTGTAGCTTAGTGGGGTGTTCTAGTTAAGTCTATGGCTGTCTGAAGTGGTTCTCAATCAGAGGCAGGTGTTTATCGTTGTCTCTGATTGGGAACCATATTTAGGCAGCCATATTCTTTGAGTGTTTCGTGGGTGATTGTCCTTAGTGTCCTGATGTTCCTGTCTCTGTGTTTGCACCAGATAGGACTGTTTCGGTTTTCACATTTTCATTATTTTGGTAGTTTTTCCGTGTATAGGTTTTCCTTTATTAAAATAACATGAATCATCACAACGCTGCATTTTGGTCCGACTCTCCTTCACCACAAGAAAGCCTGATTGACAATACATTTCACATGCTGTTGTGCAAATGGAATAGACAACAGGTGGAAATTATAGGCAATTAGCAAGACACGCCCAATAAAGTAGTGGTTCTGCAGGTGGGGACTACAGACCACTTCTCAGTTCCTATGCTTCCTGGCTGATGTTTTGGTCACTTTTGAATGCTGTATATATATAATGTATAATATATTCAATTATTAATTTGTTTCGATGCAATACTCATAAATAAAGTAAATAACTCAACCCTGTCACAGGTTTACAACCCGTTACATGTAGACTGAGGGACAGAGCTACATGGTGTGATTTTAATCAATAATCATGCATTTATTTGATAAAAAATACTTTCTCAACAAAATAACACAAATGTATGTTTGCATTCAATTATGTGCACATTTTAATATTAATTTCCCAAGTAAAAATGAATTGAAACGCCATATAAAATAATATATGATTTTGTAATAATAAAGTTTAAATTAATTCTATATTTATTTCAATTCATTATCTTGGACATTTCAATTTATATACAAAATCAGTCAGTGGGACTGAAATATTACCAGAGCTCAACAATGACCCAAATACTGTTAGAATATAAATTGTTTTCTCTGTCTGTTTTTTTCCACATCTAAATGTGGCCATACAACTCCCTTAAAGTGAAGGTAGCTAAATGTAACCACATGTAACATATGGATCTGCATTAGTATAGCATCACAAGTCCCAATGCAAAGTTACACCTCTCTTTTCTATTTTTCCAGTACATAAAACCGATCAGAATTCCAAAGAATGCCGAAGTCATGTCAGAATTGTTTTTTTTACAGGCTGTGAAGTAATATGGAGGACCCGGCTAGCCAGCCTATCCCCTACAATGTCAACTGTGACAGAAATATCTTCAAATAGATAACTTCAAATGAAACCAAATTGTGTGCACTCATGACTAGTGGTTGTCTGTCATAGTTGAAGTGTACCTATGATGACGGAATTTTGTTCGATCTGTATGTCGCAATTTTGTTTCTGGTGTCCTTTGACAGCTCTTTGGTCTTGGCCATAGTGGAGTTTGGAGTGTGACTGTTTGAGGTTGTGGACAGGTGTCTTTTATACTGATAACAAGTTCAAACAGGTGCCATTAATACAGGTAACGAGTGGAGGACAGAGGAGCCTCTTAAAGAAGAAGTTACAGGTCTGTGAGAGCCAGCAATCTTGCTTGTTTGTAGGTGACCAAATACTTATTTTCCACCATAATTTGCAAATAAATTCATAAAACATCCTACAATGTAATTTCCGGGCTTTTTTCCCTCATTTTGTCTGTAATAGTTGAAGTGTACCTATGATGTAAATTACAGGCCTCTCTCATCTTTTTAAGTGGGAGAACTTGTACAATTGTACAAATGTACAATACACTCCGTTTGACTCTCCTGCGCCTGACTTCTCTGCCACCTATACACATATTTCTGACAGAATCTCTGACCACTATATATGAAGTCAGCAGGAGAGGACACTACGCTCATGGAGGTGGAGGAACGCGTTCAGGAACAAGCGGAGGAGATTGACGGTTTAAGCTCTGTCATGCATCGCATTGTCCAGAATATGGATCGCTGGGAGAGACAGGGAGTTTCATTTAGCCCTACGGGATACAACGGAGATACTGCCGGCTGCCAGGGTTTCCTCCTTAAGCTGAACTTGTATCTGGCCACGGCCTCCCCAGTACCATCTGACCGTGAGAAGAGTTACGCCCTCGTCTCATGCCTCACCAGGAAAGCCCTGGAATGTGCCAGCGCTGTGTGTAGAAGGGAGGATGCGGCGTTGGACCATTTTGAGGAGTTCACCCGCCAATTCCGGATAGTATTCGACCATCCACCTGAAGGCAAAGCAACGGGTGAGCTCCTCTATCATCTGAGGCAGGAGACGAGGAGTGCACAGGAGTTTGCTTTGGAGTTTAGGACCTTGGCTGCCGGCGCTGGATGGAGCGACAGGGCCCTGATCGACCATTACCGTTGTAGTCTACGCGAGGACGCCCGTCGGGAGCTGGCCTGTAGAGACACCACCCTCACCTTCGACCAGCTGGTGGACATATCCATCAAGCTGGACAAAATGCTGGCTACTCGTGGACATCTAGGTCGGGGTCTGGTTGTGCCATCCTCCCGCACCCTCTCTCCCGAACCTATGGAATTGGGAGGGATGGTGCGCAGGGAGACCGGAGGGGGTTCCCGCTCGAGCACTCATGGTCGCAGAGGGCACACTGCTGGTCGGTGTCGGGTTGGTTCCTCTGGGAATAGAGAAGGCAGGCAGGGCATTCTGGCATCACCCCAGGTGAGTAGGAACCATTCTCATCCAGAGCCCTCTGTTGCACTAATGTTTGTCTCTGTCTCTTTTCCTGATTTTCCCTGCATTCCCAGTATAAGGCGCTAGTAGATTCAGGTGCGGCTGGGAATTTTATTAATAAAAGTTTAGCTCATAGTTTAGGGATCCCTATTGTTCCTGTGGATATGCCTTTCCCTATTCATGCCTTAGATAGTCGACCATTAGGGTCAGGGTTTATCAGGGAGGCACCTTTATGTATGATAACGCAGGAGGGTCACAAGGAGAAGATTAGTATTTTCCTTATTGATTCTCCTGCGTATTCTGTGGTGCTAGGCCTACTCTGGTTAGCTTGCCATAACCCCACTATTTCTTGGCCACAGAGGGCTCTCACGGGGTGGTCGCGAGAGTGCTCAGGTAGGTGTTTAGGGGTTTCCGTTGGTGCTACTACGCTGGAAAGTCCAGACCAGGTCTCCACCGTGCGCATTCCCCCCGAATATGCCGATTTGGCTCTCGCCTTCTGTAAAAAGAAGGCGACTCAATTACCACCCCATCGACGGGGGGATTGTGCGATAGATCTCCGGGTAGACGCTGCATATCCCAAGAGTCACGTGTATCCCCTGTCGCAAGCGGAAACGGAGGCTATGGAGACATGTCTCTGAATCCCTGCATCAGGGGTTCATTCAGCCATCCATTTCACCCGTCTCTTCAAGTTTCTTTTTTGTGATAAAAAGGATGGCGGTTTACACCCGTGCATTGATTATCAAGGTCTTAATAAAATCACAGTGAAATATAGTTATCTCTGATCAATACGGTTATTGAGTTAATGCACGGGGCACATTTTTTCACAAAATTGGATCTCAGGAGTGCGTACAATCTGGTGCGTATTCGGAAGGGTGATGAGTGGAAGACGGCATTTAGCACCACCTCAGGTCATTATGAGTACCTTGTCATGCCATATGGGTTGATGAATGCTCCATCAGTTTTCCAATCATTTGTAGATGAGATCTTCAGGGACCTGCACGGGCAGGGTGTAGTGGTGTATATCGATGATATTCTGATATACTCCGCTACACATGCCGAGCATGTGTCCCTGGTGCGCAGGGTGCTTGGTCGCCTGTTGGAGCATGATCTATATGTCAAGGCTGAGAAATGCTTGTTCTTCCAACAATCCATCTCCTTCCTAGGGCATCGGATTTCCACTTCAGGAGTGGAGAGCGACCGCATTACAGCCGTGCGTAATTGCCCGACTCACGGTAAAGGAGGTGCAGCGTTTTTTGGAGTTTGCCAATTACTACCGGAGGTTTATCCGGGGTTTTGGTCAGGTGGCTGCTCCCATTACCTTACTGCTAAAGGGGGCCCCGGTTCGCTTGCAGTGGTCGGCTGAGGCGAACTGGTGGCCCACTTTAGCTAAGGACGTGAGGATTTATGTTTCTTCCTGCTCGGTGTGCGCCCAGCGCAAGGTTCCTAGACACCTGCCCAGAGGTAAGCTACAACCTCTACCAGTTCCTCAACGGCCGTGGTCGCACCTGTCAGTGGATTTTTTGACTGATCTTCCACCTTCACAGGGTTACACCACGATCCTGGTCATTGTGGATCGGTTTTCGAAGTCCTGTCGTCTCCTCCCTTTGCCCGGTCTCCCTACGGCCTTACAAACTGCAGAGGCCCTGTTTTCACACGTTTTCCGGCACTATGGGGTGCCTGAGAATATAGTGTCTGATCGGGGTCCTCAGTTCACATCAAGGGTCTGGAAGGCGTTCATGGAGCGTCTGGGGATCTCGGTTAGTCTTACCTCAGGTTTTCACCCCGAGAGTAATGGGCAGGTGGAGAGAGTTAACCAGGATGTGGGTAGGTTTCTGCGGTCTTATTGCCAGGATCGGCCGGGGGAGTGGGCGAAGTTCGTGCCCTGGGCAGAGATGGCTCAGAACTCGCTACGTCACTCCTCCACTAACCTTACTCCTTTTCAATGTGTATTAGGGTATCAGCCAGTTCTGGTTCCTTGGCATCAGAGCCAGACCGAGGCCCCTGCGGTGGACAATTGGTTTCGGTGCGCTGAGGAAACCTGGGAGGCAGCCCACGTCCACCTTAAGCGTGCCATAAGGTGACAGAAAATTGGCGCAGACCGTCGCCGCAGTGAGGCCCCAGTGTTCGCACCAGGGGACAGGGTCTGGCTCTCGACCCGAAACCTGCCCCTCCGCCTGCTCTGCCGGAAGCTGGGTCCGCGGTTTGTGGGGCCGTTTAAAGTCCTGAGGAGAGTGAACGAGGTATGTTATAGGTTACAACTGCCCACTAATTACCGTATTAACCCCTCGTTCCATGTGTCTCTCCTCAGGCCGGTGGTGGCTGGCCCGCTCCAGGAGGCTGAAGTGCGTGATGTTCCTCCGCCTCCTCTAGACATCGAGGGGGTCCCGGCGTACTCTGTTCGATCCATTTTGGATTCGAGACGTCGGGCGAGGGGCCTTCAGTACCTCGTGGACTGGGAGGGTTACGGGCCGGAGGAGAGATGCTGGGTTCCGGTGGAGGACGTGTTAGATCCTTCCATGTTATCAGAATTCCACCGTCTCCTTCCGGATCGCCCTGCACCTCGCCCTCCGGGTCATCCCCGAGGCCGGTGTCGACGCGCGGCTCTGTCACGACTTCTGCCGAAGTCGTTGCCTCTCCTTGTTTGGGCGGTGCTCGGCGTTCGACGTCACCGGTCTTCTAGCCATCATTGATCAATTTTTCATTTTCCATTGGTTTTGTCTTGTCTACTTTCCAAAGAAACTGTAAGTGATTGAGGAGAGAGCATCATTGCTATATTCTAATTACAATCATTGACCCTTAAGGGAAAACATGACCAAAGCAATGCGTGACCCATGCAGAATTAAAACAATATTCATCTTAATGAGAAATATAATCTAATAAACAAATGTTTGCATAACCAAAGACATGAAAATGGGTGGGAACATTGTATTTAGCTAGGATTTCATAAGGCCAGGAATGTCATTGAGAATAACTATAGACAATAGTTAATGTTGCTAGTTTAGGGATGAAGATAGTGAAGGTTCATCAATGTTAAGGATGTTTTTTTAATTTGACGTGGAAACAACGTTTATTCAACCAGTGGGAGGCTTGTAAATACCCACAGGAAAGGTGAATGAGGAACTCTTTATTGAGACAATCATGAAATAGCAATCTGTGGGTGAGTTGTAATGGATATTATAATATAAGGATCTGCTGGAGTCCAAGTGAAACCAAGATTATTTATTTCTGAGCTCAGAGAGAACAACAGAGTTTGGTATTTGGTATTTTACTAGGATCCCCATTAGCTGTTGCAAAAGCAGCAGCTACCCCTCCTGCGGTCAACACAAAACATGACACAATTGTCACGTCTCTCGTCGGAAGGCATGGACCAAAGCGCAGCGTGGTAAGTGTTCATGATTTTTATTTAATCAAAAAACATTCGAACAAAATAACAATGAGAAGAACGAACAGTTCTGTAAGACAAATCAACTATACAGAAAACAACTACCCAAAAATCACAGGTGGAAAAAGGCTGCCTAAGTATGATTCACAATTAGAGACAACGATAGACAGCTGCCTCCGATTGGGAACCACACTCGGCCAAAAACAAAGAAATACAAAAACACAGAAAAAGGAACATAGAATTCCCACCCTAGTCACAACCCTGACAGCTGCTCTGTTCTGGGCCAGCTGCAGCTTTACTAGGTCTTTCCTTGCAGCACTGGACCACACGACTGGACAATAATCAAGATTAGACTAGAGCCTGCAGAACTTGCTTTGTGGAGAGTAGTGTCAAAAAGCAGAGCATCTCTTTATTATGGCTAGACCTCTCCTCAGCTTTACAAACATTGAATCTATATGTTTTGACCATGACAGTTTACAATCTAAGGTAATGCCAAGTAATTTAGTCTCCTCAACTTGTTCAACAGCCACACAATTCATTACCAGATTCAGCTGAGGTCTAGAACTTAAGGAATGATTTGTACCAAATACAATGATCTTAGTTTTAGAGATGTTCAGGACCAGTTTATTACTGGCCACGCATTCCAAAACAGACTGCAACTATTTGTTAAGGGTTTTAGTGTCTTCATTAGCTGTGGTTGCTGGTAGCTTATATAGTTGAATCATCAGCATACATGGACACACATGCTTTGTTTAATGCCAGTGGCAGGCCATTGGTAAAAATAGAAAAGAGTAGAGGGCCTAGAGAGCTGCCCTGCGGTACATCACATTTCAAATCAAATCAAATCAAATTTTATTTGTCACATACACATGGTTAGCAGATGTTAAATGCGAGTGTAGCGAAATGCTTGTGCTACTAGTTCCGACAATGCAGTGATAACCAACAAGTAATCTAACTAACAATTCCAAAACTACTGTCTTATACACAGTGTAAGGGGATAAGGAACATGTACATAAGGATATATGAATGAGTGATGGTACAGAGCAGCATACAGTAGATGGTATCGAGTACAGTATATACATATGAGATGAGTGTGTAGACAAAGTAAACAAAGTGGCATAGTTAAAGTGGCTAGTGATATGTGTCATATGTTTGACATTAGAGAAGCTTCCATTAAAAACCCTCTCAGTTCTATTAGATAGATAACTCTTAATCCACATTATGGCAGAGGTTGAAAAGCCATAGCACAAACATTCTTAAACAACAGGTTATGGTGAATAATATCAAAGGCTGCACTGAAATCTAACAATAGAGCTCCCACAATCTTCTTGTTATCAATTTCTCTCAACCAATCATCAGTCATTTGTGTCAGTGCAGTACATGTTGAGTGCCCTTCTCTATAAGCATGCTGAAAGTCTGTTGTTCATTTGTTTACAGAGAAATAGCATAACATTTGGTAAAACACAATTTTTTCCAACAGTTTGCTAAGAGCTGGCAGCAAGCTTATAGGTCTGCTGTTAGAACCAGTAAAGGCCGCTTTACCACTCTTGGGTAGTGGATTAATTTGGCTTCCCTCCAGGCAAGAGAACAAAGAACTTCCTCTCGGCTCATATAAAAAATATGATAGGAGATAGGAGTAGCTATAGAGTCAGCTACTGTCCTCAGTAGCTTTCCATCTAAGTTGTCAATGCCAGGAGGTTTGTCATTATTGATCGATAACAATTTTTCCACCTCTCCCACACTAACTTTACAAAATTCGATACTTGCACTGCTTTTCTTTCATTATGTTTCCTTTTCCATCAGGTCTGCTGTAAAGGCCGCTTTACCACTCTTGGGTAGTGGATTAATTTGGCTTCCCTTTTCCATCATTCTTTATATCATTGATCTTGGCTTCATAATAAAGTTGATTATTTTTCTCAATTTGCAGTATGTAAGCCAGCCAGATGTGCAGCCAGACTTATTAGCCACTCCTTTTGCCACAACTCTTTCAAACATACAGTTTTTAAATTCCTCATCAATCCATGGAGTCTTAACATATCTAACAGTCAGTTTCTTAACAGGTACATGTTTATCAATAATTGGAAGAAGCAATTTCATCTGGTAAAAACAGGTAAACACATTATAAGGCAACAATATAAGACAACGGGAGCACTGTGTATGTTCTCTGATGAATTGTAAGAAAAATTAGATGTGAAATATCAATATACATGCTAAGAGAAGTCATTTCTCTCTCCTGTGTGGATTCTCTAATGACGTTTAAGTGATTGTTATGAGTAATATGTTTTCCCAAAGTCTAAGCTTTTGTAAGCTTTCTCTTCTGTGTCATGCTCTTTCAAGCTTCCTAAATGGGCAAATGCTTTGCACCCTGGGAGGAGTGGTAATGCATCTCACCTCTGTGTATTTTCTCATGTTGGTTCAGGCTGTTTTTCTGGTTAAAACTCCTTCCACACTGGGAGCAGTGTTAAGGCTTCTCTCCTGCGTGTATTCTCTCATGTTGTTTCAGGCTCCCTGACCGGTTAAAACACTTACCACACTGGGAGCAGTGGTAAGGCTTCTCCCCTGTGTGTATTCTTTCATGCTTTTTCAGATCCCCTGACTGGGTGAAACACTTGTCACACTGGGAGCAGTGGTAAGGCTTCTCCCCTGTGTGTATTCTTTCATGTTTTTTCAGATCCCCTGACTGGGTGAAACACTTGTCACACTGGGAGCAGTGGTAAGGCTTCTCCCCTGTGTGTCTTCTCTCATGGTTTTTCAGATCCCCTGACTGGCTGAAACGCTTGCCACACTGGGAGCAGTAGAAAGGCTTCTCCCCTGTGTGTCTTCTCTCATGGTTTTTCAGATCCCTTGACTGGCTGAAACGCTTGCCACACTGGGAGCAGTAGAAAGGCTTCTCCCCTGTGTGTATTCTTTCATGTTTTTTCAGATCCCCTGACTGGGTGAAACACTTGCCACACTGGGAGCAGTGGTAAGGCTTCTCTCCTGTGTGTCTTCTCTCATGGTTTTTCAGATGCCCTGACTGGCTGAAACGCTTGCCACACTGGGAGCAGTAGAAAGGCTTCTCCCCCGTGTGTCTTCTCTCATGGTTTTTCAGATGCCCTGACTGGCTGAAACGCTTGCCACACTGGGAGCAGTAGAAAGGCTTCTCCCCTGTGTGTATTCTTTCATGTTTTTTCAGATGCCCTGATCGGCTGAAACACTTTCCACACTGGGAGCAGTGGTATGGCTTCTCCCCTGTGTGTACTAGCCCGTGCCGTTTCAGGTTCCCTAACCGCTTAAAACACTTGCCACAGTAAGAGCACTGGTGTCTTCTTGCTGGTTTGGACGTCCCTGGCTCTGGTTCCTCTGAGACTGGTCTTTCTCCTGCCAAAGACAGTGTGTTTTTTTTAAATAGAGACCCGAATGAAACCTCCACATATAAAACGGCCTTGCTACGAGGGTAAATCCTAATCAGATCCCTCAATAACCTAAGGCCAGTTTTAACAATCTTAGTGTGATTTTAAAACAAATGTTGTAGAGTTTCCTGGTAATTACTGATAATGGTTACACTACTTATTTATTCATTTTGTTTTCGTCAGGACACTCAAGACACAGACGTCACTGGATTCCAATCGAGCAGGTAGTTCTAAATATATAACTTTCATAGCTGTATGATACAGAATGCGACCTACAGTCGTGTCCAAAAGTTTTGAGAATGAAAGATATTACTTTCCACAAAATTTGCTGCTTCAGTGTCTTCAGATATTTTAGTAAGATGTTAATATGGAATGATGAAGTATAATTACAAGCATTTCATAAGTGTCAAAGGCTTTTATTTACAATGACATGAAGTTGATGCAGAGTCAATATTTGCAGTGTTGACCCTTCTTTTTCAAGCCCTCTGCAATCATCTTCATAACATTCTGGGCCACATCCTGACTGATGGCCGCCCATTCTTGCATAATCAATGCTTGGATTTTGTCAGAATTTGTGGGTTTTTGTTTGTCCACCCGCCTCTTGATGATTGACCACAAGTTCTCAATGGGATTAAGGTCTGGGGAGTTTCCTGGCCATGGACCCAAAATATTGATGTTTTGTTACCCGAGCCACTTAATTATCACTTTTGCCTTATGGCAAGGTGCTCCATCATGCTGGAAAAGGCACTGTTCGTCACCGAACTGTTCCTAGATGGTTGGGAGAAGTTGCTCTCGGAGGATGTGTTGGTACCATTCTTTATTCATGGCTGTGTTCTTAGGCAACATTGTGAGTGAGCCGACACCCTTGGCTGAGAAGCAACCCCACACATGAATGGTCTCAGGATACTTTACTGTTGGCATGACACAGGACTGATGGTTGTCTTCTCCGGACAAGCTTTTTTCTGGAAGCCCCAAACAATCGGAAAGGGGATTCATCAGAGAAAATAACTTTACCCCAGTCCTCAGCAGTCCAATCCCTGTGACTTTTACAGAATATCAGTCTGTCCCTGATGTTTTTCCTGGAGAGAAGTGGCTTCTTTGCTGTCCTTCTTGACACCAAAAGTCTTCGCTTCACTGTGCGTGCAGATGCACTCAAACCTGCCTGCTGCCATTCTTGAGCTCTGTACTGGTGGTGCCCCGATCCCGAGCCCTTTTTGTGCAAAGCAATGAGGACGGCACATGTTTCCTTGCAGGTAACCGTGGGTGACATATGAAGAACAATGATTCCAAGCACCACCCTCCTTTTGAAGCTTCCAGTTTTGGGGGGGACTCAGTTCAATTGCATGGAAAAGAGGGACTTTGCAATTAATTGCAATTCATCAGAACACTCTTCATAACATTTTGGAGTATATGCAAATTGCCATCATACAAACTGAGGCAGCAGATTTGGTGAAAATTAACATTTGTGTCATTCTCAAAACTTTTGGGCACGACTGTACACACTTCCTTAAACATAAAATAAGTAAATAAGTAATTAAGTGGAAGTCCAAAACTTGTTCTTAAGTCGAAGACACAAAGCACATCAGTAAAATCTCTCCGTTGTTGAAAGGGTTCGACACCTGCTGTTTAAATGGACCAATTTCTTATTTAGACGTTCACAGATTTTCAACATTTTGACTATCGCTGATGTCATATTTTGGGTAAAGTAAAAAATAAAGTGAAATATTTGGAAAGATGTTCCTCAAACTGATAGTAACTACAATATTTTTTTACATCCCTGTTAGTTAACATTAGTTAGTTAACATTTATTCTCTGACAAGATAATCCATCCACCTGACAGGTGTGGCATATCAAGGAGCTGATTGAACAGCTTGATTATTACACAGGTGCACCTTGTGCCGGGGAAACTAAAAATACACTCTCAAATATGCAGTTTTGTCACACAAAACGTCACTCGTCATGTTTTGCAGCTGTTTCAGGACAGCACTACAGGGATTCTATTCAACTAACTTTAATAACTAGTGTTAATACCTGCCTGGCGCACTAACAAACTTTATCCTGATTCTACCTTGATTGTGTTGTACAGGCTTCCATTAAAGAACACTCTCTGTGTTCTGTTAGACAGGTGGCTCTGGGGAGGCAGGTAGCCTAGTGGTTAGAGCGGTAGGCCAGTAACCAAAAGGTTGCTGGATCGAATCCCCGAGTTGACATGGTAAAACTCTGTCGTTCTGCCCCTGAACAAGGCAGTCCTAGGCAGTCATTGAAAATAAGAATTTGTTCTTAACCAACTTGCCTAGTTAAATAAAGGTTAGCTTTTTTAAAACTCTTTATCCACAATATAGCAGAGGGTGTAAAGCCATACATGTTTTCAGCAGCAGACTACGATCGATAATGGCAAAAGCCGCACTGAAGTCTAACAAAACAGCCCAAACAATATTTTTATTATCATCAATTTCTCTCAGCCAATCAGTCATTTTTAAGTGCTGTGTTTATTGAATGTCCTTCCCTATAAGCCAGATCACAGCTTTCCTCAGTATTAGTTAATTAATTAACAGTGTCTAGAGTTTAGTTTGCCTGTTCAACAGTCTTGTAAAGATAGGGGGGTTGACTGGGACAGGCAATGTAATGTTTTAAGGATAAGTTTTTGTAAAACAAGCACCTTACATTGGATCATCTTGAAACTCTCTCTAAAGCTAACTTTCATCAAGGTTTTATATGGTCTATTGCTTTCTTTCTTTTCATTGGCAGAATCCTTTCCTTTTTCAGTGTTATGATATTCATAACATCCATATACACCAGTCTATCTTCCTGTCAACTAACAGAACTCTGCTGGTTGTCCTGGTAACAGATACCAGTGGGCAGATCTATTGTATTTGTTCAAACTAAACTACAGCACTTACTTTGATGAATCAAATCTGATCCTTTCATCTCTTCTCCTCCTTTCACAGTTCCACTAAGCGCCGTTGTTTTCCTGCAGTCCACCAGCAGCACAGACAACCTCTTCATACCCAGCAGTAAGGTGCTACCAGGAGAGGCACGACACATGGACTCCGGGAGGCTGAAAGGGCTAGCGTTGTCCTAGTAACCATACAGAGGGGACACAGATGCACATCATTATGGATGCTGATGTCACTGTTGTCATAAAGTGCTCCACAGAAACCCAGCCCAAGCCGATAAAGCAAGCTGTATGCTAGACCAGACCAAGCTGTACCATCTGGTGTTCTGATCTGGAGAGACTCTTCTCTGCCTCGTCAGCATCAGGATGTTGTTGAGGCTCCCCAGAGGATCCACCATAGTCATGTCTCTCTCCTGTGTGAATGAGAACATCAAACAGATGGTAAACTTATGATCTTCTATTACAATCACAGAGTCTTACAAGAGGCATGAATATGTCTAAAAAGGGCCTAAAATGGCCACTTTCATCTTGATTTCCTAAAAAAATATTTGTGATGCAAATGTAAAAGGGTTGTTCCACAAAATGGGTGCCTTTTTTATATTTTAAGTAGAACATATGCACCAATATTGACTTTTAAAAGACTGGAGAATTCAATACATCTAATTGAAAAGTCGCAAAAGTATATGAACCAATGGCAGATCGACCATTTAACAATTCCTACAGTAAGAATGCCCATTAAAAACACCACATTAGTTCAACAACTGCATAGTTTGTGTCCCTGTTTTTAAGACAGTACTCACTGGTGTCAATCGGATCTTCTGTCTCCTCCTTTTTCACTCTCAAAACGTCTTCCTCCTTCACGTTTATTAAGATAGCATCCTCTTCCTCTCTAAAATGTTCTTTCTCTTCTTTCACTATAACAGCCTCCTCTTCCTCCTTTTTCATTCTGAAAGATTCTTTCTCCGTAAAGCAGACCTCTTCATTAGCAAGGGAGGAGTAGTTCAGTGAGCTCATGGTCAGGGATGTTAGCTAGCTAGCATTAGCGACTAGCCTAGTGCTAACCTCAGTATCAATCTTTAACAAGTTTGCAAATTGAACAAGCACATTAGGTTAAAGTTCACCAGTAGATACGTCAACCGAAATTTGTCTAAAACACTGAGATTAGCTAATGTACATTAACATGGTCTAAAGAATCAATCTTTCAGTTTTATGTTGTCTAGCAAGCTACCGAGGTGGTTGAAAGAGTTGGCGCCTTGTTGTTCCTGAAGAAGTGTCCCGTCCAGTCCATTACACGTCACGCAAGAAGCATCACCTGAAAGACGCCCATCGCCATCTGCTGGCTGGAGTGGGTAACGCAGTTTGTACTACACTTTTTGTGTTGGAAAGAACGTCATAATAATTTAACAATAAACAGATATATTTTCTCTTACGTCTTACAAATAATACTTTCCTGTACACAGACGTAGAAGCTTAAAATGAATCCCTCGACTCACCTGTGTCCCCGCACATTGACTCTGTTCCGGTACCTCCTGTATATACCCTCCACATTGACTCTGTTCCGGTACCTCCTGTATATACCCTCCACATTGACTCTGTACTGGTATCTCCTGTATATAGCCTCCACATTGACTCTGTACTGGTATCTCCTGTATATAGCCTCCACATTGACTCTGTACTGGTATCTCCTGTATATAGCCTCCACATTGACTCTGTTCCGGTACCTCCTGTATATAGCCTCCACATTGACGCTGTACTGTATATACCCTCCACATTGACTCTGTACCGGAACATCCTGTATATAGCCTCCACATTGACTGTGTTCCGGTACCTCCTGTATATAGCCTCCACATTTACTCTGTAATGGTACCTCCTGTATATAGTCTCCACATTGACTCTGTAATGGTTACCTCCTGTATATAGCCTCCACATTGACTCTGTACTGGTACCTCCTGTATATAGCCTCCACATCGACTATGTACTGGTAATACCTGTATACAGCCTCGCTACTGTTATTTTACTGCTGCTCTTTAATATTAATTAGTTGTATTTTTATACAAAACACTTATTTTTCTTAAAACTGCATTGTTGGTTAATTAAGGGCTTGTAAGTATTTCACTGTAAGCATTTCACTTGTATTTTGATTTCATTCATACATTTCTTACATTCAAATCAAAATCAAATCAAATCCAATTTTATTTATATAGCCCTTTATATAGCAACCCGGACAGGATGACCACAACAGTGAATCAACCCACTCAGGTGACGCACCCCCTGCAGGGACGGCATGAGAGAGCCCCAGTAAGCCAGTGACTCAGCCCCTGTAATAGGGTTAGAGGCAGAGAATCCCAGTGGAAAGAGGGGAACCGGCCAGGCAGAGACAGCAAGGGCGGTTCGTTGCTCCAGAGCCTTTCCGTTCACCTTCCCACTCCTGGGCCAGACTACACTCAATCATATGACCCACTGAAGAGATGAGTCTTCAGTAAAGACTTAAAGGTTGAGACCGAGTTTGCGTCTCTGACATGGGTAGGCAGACCATTCCATAAAAATGGAGCTCTATAGGAGAAAGCTCTGCCTCCAGCTGTTTGCTTAGAAATTCTAGGGACAATTAGGAGGCCTGCGTCTTGTGACCGTAGCGTACGTGTAGGTATGTACGGCAGGACCAAATCAGAGAGATAGGTAGGAGCAAGCCCATGTAATGCTTTGTAGGTTAGCAGTAAAACCTTGAAATCAGCCCTTGCTTTGACAGGAAGCCAGTGTAGAGAGGCTAGCACTGGAGTAATATGATCACATTTTTTGGTTCTAGTCAGGATTCTAGCAGCCATATTTAGCACTAACTGAAGTTTATTTAGTGCTTTATCCGGGTAGCCGGAAAGTAGAGCATTGCAGTAGTCTAACCTCGAAGTGACAAAAGCATGGATTAATTTTTCTGCATCATTTTTGGACAGAAAGTTTCTGATTTTTGCAATATTACGTAGATGGAAAAAAGCTGTCCTCGAAATGGTCTTGATATGTTCTTCAAAAGAGAGATCAGGGTCCAGAGTAACGCCGAGGTCCTTCACAGTTTTATTTGAGACGACTGTACAACCATTAAGATTAATTGTCAGATTCAACAGAAGATCTCTTTGTTTCTTGGGACCTAGAACAAGCATCTCTGTTTTGTCCGAGTTTAATAGTAGAAAGTTTGCAGCCATCCACTTCCTTATGTCTGAAACACATGCTTCTAGCGAGGGCAATTTTGGGGCATCACCATGTTTCATTGAAATGTACAGCTTTGTGTCATCCGCATAGCAGTGAAAGTTAACATTATGTTTTCGAATAACATCCCCAAGAGGTAAAATGTATAGTGAAAACAATAGTGGTCCTAAAACGGAACCTTGAAACACCGAAATTTACAGTTGATTTGTCAGAGGACAAACCATTCACAGAGACAAACTGATATCTTTCCGACAGATAAGATCTAAACCAGGCCAGAACATGTCCGTGTAGACCAATTTGGGTTTCCAATCTCTCCAAAAGAATGTGGTGATCGATGGTATCAAAAGCAGCACTAAGGTCTAGGAGCACGAGGACAGATGCAGAGCCTCGGTCCGATGCAATTAAAATGTCATTTACCACCTTCACAAGTGCCGTCTCAGTGCTATGATGGGGTCTAAAACCAGACTGAAGCATTTCGTATACATTGTTTGTCTTCAGGAAGGCAGTGAGTTGCTGCGCAACAGCCTTCTCTAAAATTTTTGAGAGGAATGGAAGATTCGATATAGGCCGATAGTTTTTTATATTTTCTGGGTCAAGGTTTATATTTTCTGGGTCAAGGTTTAATTTATTAATATAGAAAATATAAATATTGGAAATAAAAATGTTTCGATTTTTTACATATATTGTTGAATATAATATACTTTAATGGTATATTAGTTCCAGGATCTCTGCCAGTGTTAAAGTTATGGGCCATTTAATACAGAGAAATTAGCATAGTAGGACATGTAACTTAAGGTTACCTAACATAACCCCTGTTCTATGATATTATAAGCCTCGTTAAGGGCGGAGTCTAGGGAGATCCAATCAAACAACGTCTGTCACGCAACAGCTAATAGCAGACGACTCCACTTCCTAAATAGGGCCATAGTCTCTCCCGTCTTCACATCTAAGTACGTTTGCCTTCCATGTGTGAAAGGTAACCTGGTCAACTAC
The DNA here is from genome assembly GCF_023373465.1 of Oncorhynchus keta. Classification (NCBI taxonomy): domain Eukaryota; kingdom Metazoa; phylum Chordata; class Actinopteri; order Salmoniformes; family Salmonidae; genus Oncorhynchus; species Oncorhynchus keta. The sequence goes on along the minus strand of NW_026277115.1, from coordinate 36,109 downwards.
CAACTACCATGGAGCTCATATACTTTCACCTGGTGAATATCATAGAATCGGGGTTCTGTTAGGTAACCTGGTGAATATCATAGAATCAGGGTTCTGTTAGGTAACCTGGTGAATATCATAGAATCAGGGTTCTGTTAGGTAACCTGGTGAATATCATAGAATCAGGGTTCTGTTAGGTAACCTGGTGAAGATCATAGAATCAGGGTTCTGTTAGGTAACCTGGTGAATATCATAGAATCAGGGTTCTGTTAGGTAACCTGGTGAATATCATAGAATCAGGGTTCTGTTAGGTAACCTGGTGAAGATCATAGAATCAGGGTTCTGTTAGGTAACCTGGTAAATATCATAGAATCAGGGTTCTGTTAGGTAACCTGGTGAATATCATAGAATCAGGGTTCTGTTAGGTAACCTGGTGAATATCATAGAATCAGGGTTCTGTTAGGTAACCTGGTGAATATCATAGAATCAGGGTTCTGTTAGGTAACCTGGTGAATATCATAGAATCAGGGTTCTGTTAGGTAACCTGGTGAATATCATAGAATCAGGGTTCTGTTAGGTAACCTGGTGAATATCATAGAATCAGGGTTCTGTTAGGTAACCTGGTGAATATTATAGAATCAGGGTTCTGTTAGGTAACCTGGTGAATATCATAGAATCGGGGTTCTGTTAGGTAACCTGGTGAATATCATAGAATCGGGGTTCTGTTAGGTAACCTGGTGAATATCATAGAATCAGGGTTCTGTTAGGTAACCTGGTGAATATTATAGAATCAGGGTTCTGTTAGGTAACCTGGTGAATATCAAAGAATCAGGGTTCTGTTAGGTAACCTGGTGAATATTATAGAATCAGGGTTCTGTTAGGTAACCTGGTGAATATTATAGAACCAGGGTTCTGTTAGGTAACCTGGTGAATATTATAGAATCAGGGTTCTGTTAGGTAACCTGGTGAATATTATAGAACCAGGGTTCTGTTAGGTAACCTGGTGAATATCATAGAATCAGGGTTCTGTTAGGTAACCTGGTAAATATTATAGAATCAGGGTTCTGTTAGGTAACCTGGTGAATATCATAGAATCAGGGTTCTGTTAGGTAACCTGGTGAATATCATAGAATCAGGGTTCTGTTAGGTAACCTGGTAAATATTATAGAATCAGGGTTCTGTTAGGTAACCTGGTGAATATCATAGAATCAGGGTTCTGTTAGGTAACCTGGTGAATATCATAGAATCAGGGTTCTGTTAGGTAACCTGGTAAATATTATAGAATCAGGGGTCTGTTAGGTAACCTGGTGAATATCATAGAACCAGGGTTCTGTTAGGTAACCTGGTAAGTATTATAGAATCAGGGTTCTGTTAGGTAACCTGGTGAATATCATAGAATCAGGGTTCTGTTAGATAACCTTCCGTTCTATTTCAATGACTTGTTAGTCTCTCACTTTGGGGATATAGTCAACAACCATAGAGCTCATATACTCTCTGATGCCAAGTCTAGACAGGATCATCCCTCAGAGGTCCCCACTCTACTCACCGTAGGTACACTTCATCTGTGAGAGACGGAATCTAAAACAAAAATCCTGAAAATCACATTGTATGATTTTTAACTAATTAATTTGCATTTTATTTCATGACATAAGTATTTGATCACCTACCAACCAGTAAGAATTCCGACTATCACAGACCTGTTAGTTTTTCTTTAAGAAGCGCTCCTGTTCTCCACTCATTACCTGTATTAACTGCACCTGTTTGAACTCGTTACCTGTATAAAAGACACCTGTCCACACACTCAATCAAACAGACTCCAACCTCCAAGACCAGAGAGGGTGTAAGGACATCAGGGATAACATTTTAGACCTGCACAAGGCTGGGATGGGCTACAGGACAATAGGCAAGCAGCTTGGTGAGAAGGCAACAACTGTTGGCGCAATTATTAGAAAATGGAAGAAGTTCAAGATGACGGTCAATCACCCTCGGTCTGGGGCTCCATGCAAGATCTCACCTTGTGGGGCATCAATGATCATGAGGAAGGTGAGGGATCAGCCCAGAACGACACGGCAGGACCTGGTCAATGACCTGAAGAGAGCTGGGACCACAGTCTCAAAGAAAACTATTAGTAACACACTACGCGGTCATGGATTAAAATCCTGCAGTGCACGCAAGGTCCCCCTGCTCAAGCCAGCGCATGTCCAGGCCCGTCTGAAGTTTGCCAATGACCATCTGGATGATCCAGATGAGGAATGGGAGAAGGTCATGTGGTCTGAGGAGACAAAAAGAGGGCTTTTGGGTCTAAAATCCCCTCGCCGTGTTTGGAGGAAGAAGGATGAGTACAACCCCAAGAACACCATCCCAACCGTGAAGCATGGAGGTGGAAACATCATTCTTTGGGGATGCTTTTCTGCAAAGGGGACAGGACGACTGCACCGTATTGAGTGGAGGATGGATGGGGCCATGTATCGCGAGATCTTGGCCAACAACCTCCTTCCCTCAGTAAGAGCATTGAAGATGGGTCGTGGCTGGGTCTTCCAGCATGACAACGACCCGAAACACACAGCCAGAGCAACTAAGGAGTGGCTCCGTAAGAAGCATCTCAAGGTCCTGGAGGGGCCTAGCCAGTCTCCAGACCTGAACCCAATGGAACATCTTTGGAGAGAGCTGAAAGTCCGTATTGCCCAGCGACAGCCCCGAAACCTGAAGGATCTGGAGAAGGCCTGTATGGAGGAGTGGGCCAAAATCCCTGCTGCAGTGTGTGCAAACCTGGTCAAGAACTACAGGAAACATATGATCTCTGTAATTGCAAACAAAGGTTTCTGTAAATATTAAGTTCTGCTTTTCTGATGTATCAAATACTTATGTCATGCAATAAAATGCAAATGAATTACTTAAAAATCATACAATGTGATTTTCTGGATTTTTGTTTTAGATTCCGTCTGTCACGGTTGAAGTGTATCTATGATAAAAATGACAGACCTCTACATGCTTTGTAAGTAGGAAAACCTGCAAAATCGGCAGTGTACCAAATACTCGTTCTCCCCACTGTATTTCACATATACACTAACTTCATCCGTGCCGAGGATGATGCCTGGATAAAAAAGTATTTTCCTCATTGGCTGGCTGTTCTGGAGCAGCCAGGACCTTCTGCCTGAAACTGAAGTGCTGTGTGTTAAATCATGTACAGTTTAGGTCCTTCTTTGTTGAACAAAGGCAACTGACATCCCAGAGATCAGCTCACCAGGAGCAGGGGGGATGACCTGGTGTATTCTCAACTGACATCCCCAGAGATCAGCTCACCAGGAGCAGGGGGGATGACCTGGTGTATTCTCAACTGACATCCCCAGAGATCAGCTCACCAGGAGCAGGGGGGATGACCTGGTGTATTCTCAACTGACATCCCCAGAGATCAGCTCACCAGGAGCAGGGGGGATGACCTGGTGTATTCTCAACTGACATCCCCAGAGATCAGCTCACCAGGAGCAGGGGGGATGACCTGGTGTATTCTCAACTGACATCCCCAGACATCAGCTCACCAGGAGCAAGGGGGATGACCTGGTGTATTCTCAACTGACATCCCCAGAGATCAGCTCACCAGGAGCAGGGGGGATGACCTGGTGTATTCTCAACTGACATCCCCAGAGATCAGCTCACCAGGAGCAAGGGGGATGACCTGGTGTATTCTCAACTGACATCCCCAGAGATCAGCTCACCAGGAGCAGGGGGGATGACCTGGTGTATTCTCAACTGACATCCCCAGAGATCAGCTCACCAGGAGCAAGGGGGATGACCTGGTGTATTCTCAACTGACATCCCCAGAGATCAGCTCACCAGGAGCAGGGGGGATGACCTGGTGTATTCTCAACTGACATCCCCAGACATCAGCTCACCAGGAGCAAGGGGGATGACCTGGTGTATTCTCAACTGACATCCCCAGAGATCAGCTCACCAGGAGCAGGGGGGATGACCTGGTGTATTCTCAACTGACATCCCCAGAGATCAGCTCACCAGGAGCAGGGGGGATGACCTGGTGTATTCTCAACTGACATCCCCAGACATCAGCTCACCAGGAGCAAGGGGGATGACCTGGTGTATTCTCAACTGACATCCCCAGAGATCAGCTCACCAGGAGCAGGGGGGATGACCTGGTGTATTCTCAACTGACATCCCCAGACATCAGCTCACCAGGAGCAAGGGGGATGACCTGGTGTATTCTCAACTGACATCCCCAGAGATCAGCTCACCAGGAGCAGGGGGGATGACCTGGTGTATTCTCAACTGACATCCCCAGACATCAGCCCACCAGGAGCAGGGGGGATGACCTGGTGTATTCTCAACTGAGATCCCCAGAAAGCAGCTCACCAGGAGAAGGGGGATGACCTGGTGTCTCATGGTGGAGGGCACCGCTTTTATCGGTCTTGGCATCATCTCCATCGCACGTTCAACATCGGCACTCTTCACAAAGAACAGCTTCACTGACGTGATTGTCTCATGGAGGCCTTTGTAAAGCTCCTGTGCATCATTTTAATATTAATTTCCCAAGTAAAAATGGATTGAAACGCCTGGGGGACATATAAAAAAACATGATTTTGTAATTAATAAAGTTTAAATTAATTCTATATTTATTTCAATTTATATACAAAATCAGTCAGTGGGACTGAAATATTACCAGAGCTCAAGAATGACCCAAATACTGTTAGAATATAAATTGTTTTCTCTGTCTGTTTTTTTCCACATCTAAATGTGGCCATACAACTCCCTTAAAGTGAAGGTAGCTAAATGTAACCACATGTAACATATGGATCTGCATTAGTATAGCATCACAAGTCCCAATGCAAAGTTACACCTCTCTTTTCTATTTTTCCAGTACATAAAACCGATCAGAATTCCAAAGAATGTGTCACGCCTTGGTCTTAGTATTTTGTGTTTTCTTTAGTTATTTGGTCAGGCCAGGGTGTGACATGGGTTTATTGTGTTGTCGTATTGGGGTTTTAGTAGGCATTGGGATTGTGGCTGAGTAGGGGTGTCTAGCATAGGCTATGGCTGCCTGAGGCGGTTCTCAATCAGAGTCAGGTGATTCTCGTTGTCTCTGATTGGGAACCATATTTAGGTAGCCTGGGTTTCACTGTGTGTTTTGTGGGTGATTGTTCCTGTCTCTGTGTAAGTTATTTCACCAGATAGGCTGTATAGGTTTTCACATTCCGTTTGTTGTTTTTGTATTTGTTTGTGTTTTTCCCTTATTAATGATGTATCGAACTAACCACGCTGCATTTCGGTCCGACTCTCCTTCGACGGAAGAAAGCCGTTACAGAATGCCGAAATCATGTCAGATTTTTTTTTTTACAGGCTGTGAAGTAATATGGAGGACCCGGCTAGCCAGCCTATCCCCTACAATGTCAACTCTGACAGACATATCTTCAAATAGATCACTTCAAATTAAACCAAATCGTGTGCACTCATGACTAGTGGTTGTCTGTCATAGTTGAAGTGTACCTATGATGAAAATGACAGGCCTCTCTCATCTTTTTAAGTGGGAGAACTTGCACAATTGGTGGCTGACTAAATACTTTTTTGCCCCACTGTATATATATTTATACACAGTGGGGAGAACAAGTATATGATACACTGTCAATTTTGCAGGTTTTCCTACTTACAAAGCATGTAGAAAAGCATGTAGAAAAGCATGTAGGGGTCTGTCATTTTTATCATAGGTACACTTCAACTGTGAGAGACGGAATCTAAAACAAAAATCCAGAAAATCACATTGTATGATTTTTTGAGTACACCCCTCACATTTTTGTAAATATTTAAGTAAGCGAGTTGTGTTAGCGAGCTGTGCGGCTAAGCAGCTAACTGCCTACTGATCAACCTATTGAGTGTATTGAACATTGATACTGGACAGTTTTACCTATAGAGTAGCACCACCACCCATCAGCCCATTCTCTTGAAGTCAAAGCAGCAGTGTATTGTTGCTATAGGAGTTTATGATTAATAATCCTATTTATTTCAAGCCACACTAGGATTTCACCATACCTGTACGCTCTCGTTGGCTGGCCCTCGCATCATACTCGTCGCCAAACCCACTGGCTCCATGTCATCTACAAGACCCTGCTAGGTAAAGTCCCCCCTTATCTCAGCTCGCTGGTCACCATAGCATCTCCCACCTGTAGCACACGCTCCAGCAGGTATATCTCTCTAGTCACCCCCAAAACCAATTCTTTCTTTGGCCGCCTCTCCTTCCAGTTCTCTGCTACCAATGACTGGAACGAACTACAAAAAGCACTGAAACTGGAAACCCTTATCTCCCTCACTAGCTTTAAGCACCAACTGTCAGAGCAGCTCACAGATTACTGCACCTGTACATAGCCCACCTATATTTTAGTCCAAACAACTACCTCTTTCCCTACTGTATTTAATTAATCTATTTATTTTGCACCCCATTATTTTTATTTCTACTTTGCACATTCTTCCATTGCAAATCTACCATTCCAGTGTTTTACTTGCTATATTGTATTTACTTTGCCACCATGGCCTTTTTTTGCCTTTACCTCCCTTATCTCACCTCATTTGCTCACATTGTATATAGACTTGTTTATACTGTATTATTGACTGTGTTTGTTTTACTCCATGTGTCACTCTGTCGTTGTATGTGTCGAACTGCTTTGCTTTATCTTGGCCAGGTCGCAATTGTAAATGAGAACTTGTTCTCAACTTGCCTACCTGGTTAAATAAAGGTGAAATAAATAAATAAATAGACATACACCATCAGAATGGGCCTCCAACTTAATTGTAAACAATGGAGCAAATCTTCTCCTTTCCCCCTTCTGATGACCAGGTGGCGAATCGCATCTCTGCATGTCTGGCAGACATATCAGTGTGGATGACGGATCACCACCTCAAGCTGAACCTCGGCAAGACGGAGCTGCTCTTCCTCCCGGGGAAGGACTGCCCGTTCCATGATCTCGCCATCACGGTTGACAACTCCATTGTGTCCTCCTCCCAGAGCGCTAAGAACCTTGGCGTGATCCTGGACAACACCCAGTCGTTCTCAACTAACATCAAGGCGGTGGCCCGTTCCTGTAGGTTCATGCTCTACAACATCCGCAGAGTACGACCCTGCCTCACACAGGAAGCGGCGCAGGTCCTAATCCAGGCACTTGTCATCTCCCGTCTGGATTACTGCAACTCACTGTTGGCTGGGCTCCCTGCCTGTGCCATTAAACCCCTACAACTCATCCAGAACGCCGCAGCCCGTCTGGTGTTCAACCTTCCCAAGTTCTCTCACGTCACCCCGCTCCTCCGCTCTCTCCACTGGCTTCCAGTTGAAGCTCGCATCCGCTACAAGACCATGGTGCTTGCCTACGGAGCTGTGAGGGGAACGGCACCTCAGTACCTCCAGGCTCTGATCAGGCCCTACACCCAAACAAGGGCACTGCGTTCATCCACCTCTGGCCTGCTCGCCTCCCTACCACTGAGGAAGTACAGTTCCCGCTCAGCCCAGTCAAAACTGTTCGCTGCTCTGGCTCCCCAATGGTGGAACACACTCCCTCACGACGCCAGGACAGCGGAGTCAATCACCACCTTCCGGAGACACCTGAAACCACACCTCTTTAAGGAATACCTAGGATAGGATAAAGTAATCCTTCTCACCCCCTTAAAAGATTTAGATGCACTATTGTAAAGTGGCTGTTCCACTGGATGTCATAAGGTGAATGCACCAATTTGTAAGTCGCTCTGGATAAGAGCGTCTGCTAAATGACTTAAATGTAAATGTAAATGCATCACATGTGAACATCACTTGATTATCAGAGGGGTGTATTATGACATCAGATAGAACTACTCAGACATTCCAAATATCACTTGATTATCAGAGGGGTTTATTATGACATCATATAGAACTACTCAGACATTCCAAATATCACTTGATTATCAGAGGAGTGTATTATGACATCATATAGAACTACTCAGACATTCCAAATATCACTTGATTATCGGAGGTGTGTATTATGACATCATATAGAACTACTCAGACATTCCAAATATCACTTGATTATCGGAGGTGTGTATTATGACATCATATAGAACTACTCAGACATTCCAAATCAGGCTTCATCCATATCATGAAGGTGGATATTGATCCAACCATTTCCAAAGTAATGACCAGGCTGATGGAAACAGGATATGCCTGAACACTTTTCTAAATGCCGACAGACGATTTGTTACTTCGTTTGACATGGTGGGGTCATTTTGAATGTAAAATGTATAAACGAGAAGTGGCGGCATTAATCCTTTATGCGCAAATATTGATTTAATAACGATAATATCTTAGTTATTGGTCACATACACATGGTTAGCAGATGTTATTGGTCACATACACATGGTTATCAGATGTTATTGGTCACATTCACATGGTTAGCAGATGTTATTGGTCACATACACATGGTTAGCAGATGTTATTGGTCACATACACATGGTTAGCAGATGTTATTGGTCACATACACATGGTTAGCAGATGTCATTGTGAGTGTAGTGAAATGCTTATGCTTCTAAGTCCAACAGTACAGCAGTATCAAACAGATAATATCTAACAAATTCCACAACTAAACCTAATACACATAATCCAGTAAAGGAATGGAAATATAGAAGTATAAAACATGGATGAGCAGAAACACAGCAGCTAAGATGCAATATATAGCGAAGAGTAGATAGTGAATGATACAGCATTTACAGTTGAAGTCAAATATTACATACACTTAGGTTGGAGTCATTATAACTCATTTTTCAACAACTCCACAAATGTCTTGTCAACAAGACATTGTGTTAATGACACAAGTCATTTTTCCAACAATTGTTTACAGACAGATTATTTCACAATCCCAGTGGGTCAGAAGTTTACATACACTAAGTTGACTGTGCCTTTAAACAGCCTTGGAAAATTCCAGAAAATTATGTCTATAGCTTCTGATAGGCTAATTGACATCATTTGAGTCAATTGGAAGAGCACCTGTGAATGTATTTCAAGACCTACCTTGAAACTCAGTGCCTCTTTACTTGACATCATGGGAAAATAAATAAAAATCTGCCAAGATCTCAGAAAAAAATGGTAGACCTCCACAAGTCTGGTTCATCCTTGGGAGCGATTTCCAAATGCCTGAAGGCGTCCTCTGGTCTGATGAAACAATAATAGAACTGTTTGGTTATAATGACGATCGTTATGTTCGGAGGAAAAAGGGGGATGCTTGCAAGCCGAAGAACACCATCCCAACCGTGAAGCACACAGGTGGCAGCATCACGTTGTGGGGGTTCTTCGCTGCAGGAAGGACTGGGGCACTTCACAAAATAGATGGCATCATGGGGGAGGAAAATTTACCCTTTAAAAAATAGTTATAGGGGGAGGTCTGGGGGATGTCTGTCTTTGAAAGGGTCATTGTAATATTTAAGACGTCCCCTTTACTGATGACCTAAACCTAAAAGTCAAGGGGTCTGAATACTTTCCAGAGAAACTGTAAGTGATTGAGGACAGAGCATAATTGCTATATTCTAATTAAAATCATTGACCCATAAGGGACCACATGACCAAAGGAATGCGTGACCCATACAGAATTAAAACTATATTGAGAAATATAATCGAATAAACAAATGTTTGCATAACCAAAGACATGAAAACGGGTGGGTGGGAACATTGTATTTAGCTAGGATTTCATAAGGCCAGGAATGTCATTGAGAATAACAATAGACAATAGTTAATGTTGCTAGTTTTGGGATGAAGATAGAAGGTTCATCAATGTTAAGGATGTTTTTAATTTGATGTGGAAACAATGTTTATTCAACCAGTGGGAGGCTTGTAAAAGCCCACAGGAAAGTGGAATGAGGAACTCTTCATTGAGACAATCATGAAACAGCAATCTGTGGGTGAGTTGTAGTGGATATTATAATATAAGGATCTGCTGGAGTCCAAGTCAAACCAAGATTCTTTATTTCTGAGCTCAGAGAGAATAACAGAGTTTGGTATTTGGTATTTTACTAGGATCCCCATTAGCTGTTGCAAAAGCAGCAGCTACCCATCCTGCGGTCAACATAAAACATGACACAATTGTCACGTCTATCGTGGGAAGGCATGGACCAAAGCGCAGCGTGGTAAGTGTTCATGATTTTTATTTAATCAAACAACATTCGAACAAAATAACAAAGAGAAGAACGAACAGTTCTGTAAGACAAAGCAACTATACAGAAAACAACTACCCAAAAAACACAGGTGGAAAAAGGCTGCCTAAGTATGATTCCCAATTAGAGACAACGATAGACAGCTGCCTCCGATTGGGAACCACACTCGGCCAAAAACAAAGAAATACAAAAACACAGAAAAAGGAACATAGAATGCCCACCCTGGCCTAATCAAAATAGAGAATAAAAGCTTCTCTATGGCCAGGGTGTGACAGCCGCTCTGTTCTGGGCCAGCTGCAGCTTTACTAGGTCTTTCCTTGCAGCACTGGACCACACGACTGGACAATTATCAAGATGAGACAAAACTAGAGCCTGCAGAACTTGATTTGTGGAGAGTAGTATCAAAAAAGCAGAGCATCTCTTTATTACGGATAGACCTCTCCCCATCTTTACAACCATTGAATCTATATGTTTTGACCATGACAGTTTACAATCTAAGGTAGTGCCAAGTAATTTAGTCTCCTCAACTTGTTCAACAGCCACACCATTCATTACCAGATTCAGCTGAGGTCTAGCACTTCTAGAATGATTTGTACCAAATACAATGCTCTTAGTTTTAGAGATGTTCAGGACCAGTTTATTACTGGCCACCCATTCCAAAACAGACTGCAACTCTTTGTTAAGGGTTTCAGTGACTTCATTAGCTGTGGTTGCTGGTAGCTTATATAGTTGAATCATCAGCATACATGGACACACATACTTTGTTTAATGCCAGTGGCAGGCCATTGGTAAAAATAGAAAAGAGTAGAGGGCCTAGAGAGCTGCCCTGTGGTACATCACACTTTATATGTTTGACATTAGAGAAGCTTCCATTAAAAACCCTCTGAGTTCTATCAGATAGACAGCTCTGAATCCACATTATGGCAGAGGTTGAAAAGCCATAGCACAAACATTCTTAAACAACAGGTTATGGTGAATAATATCAAAGGCTGCACTGAAATCTAACAATAGAGCTCCCACAATATTCTTGTTATCAATTTCTCTCAGCCAATCATCAGTCATTTGTGTCAGTGCAGTACATGTTGAGTGCCCTTCTCTATAAGCATGCTGAAAGTATGTTGTTCATTTGTTTACAGAAATATAGCATTGTATTTGCTCAAACCATTTTTTCCCCCAACAGTTTGCTTAGAGCTTGCTGCCAGCTTATAGGTATGCTGTTAGAACCAGTAAAGGCAGCTTTACCACTCTTAGGTAGTGGATTAATTTGGCTTCCCTCCAGGCCTGAGAACAAAGACTTTCCTCTTGGCTCATATTAAAAATATGTCAGATAGGAGTGGCTATAGAGTCAGCTACTGTCCTCAGTAGCTTTCCATCTAAGTTGTCAATGCCAGGAGGTTTGTCATTATTGATCGATACCAATATCTCCCACACTAACTTTACAAAATGCAATACTTGCTCTGCTTTTCTTTCATGATGTTTTTTAAAATCTATTCTTCTTATATATAGCATCTTAGCTGCTGTTGTTTTTTCTTAATAAGTTTATTATTTTTGTTGAGTTTGGTCACATAATTTCTCAATTTGCAGTACAGATGTGCAGCCAGACTTATTAGCCAGTCCTTTTGCCCCAACTCTTTCAAACATACAGTTTTTAAATTCCTCATCAATCCATGGAGTCTTAACATATCTAACAGTCAGTTTCTTAACAGGTACATGTTTATCAATAATTGGAAGAAGCAATTTCATCTGGTAAAAACAGGTAAACACATTATAAGGCAACAATATAAGACAACGGGAGCACTGTGTATGTTCTCTGATGAATTGTGAGTCAATGACATGTGAAACATCAATATACATGCTAAGAGAAGTAATTTCTCTCTCCTGTGTGGATTCTCTAATGACATTTAAGTGATTGTTATGAGTAATATGTTTTCCCAAAATCTAACCTTCTGTAAGCCTTCTCCTCTGTGTCTCATGTTATTTCAGGCTTCCAAAATGGGCAAAAGCTTTGCATCCTGGGAGGAGTGGTAATGCATCTCCCCTGTGTGTATTATCTTGTGCTGTTTCAGGGTCCCTAACTGGATAAAACACTTGCCACACTGGGAGCAGTGGTAAGGCTTCTCCCCTGTGTGTATTCTCTCGTGCTGTTTCAGGGCCCCTAACTGGTTAAAACACTTGACACAGCGGGAGCAGTGGTAAGGCTTCTCTCCTGTATGTATTCTTTCGTGTTTTTTCAGATCCCCTGCCCCGTTGAAACACTTGCCACACTGGGAGCAGTGGTAAGGCTTCTCCCCTGTGTGTATTCTTTCGTGTTTTTTCAGATACCCTGCCCAGGTGAAACACTTTCCACACTGGGAGCATTGGTAAGGCTTCTCCCCTGTGTGAATTTTCTCATGGGCTTTCAGGTGTCCTTTCTCGCTATACATCTTTTCACATTGCGAGCACTGGTAAGGCTTCTCCCCTGTGTGTATTCTCTCATGTCGTTTCAGCTTCCCCAAATCGTGAAAACCCTTTCCACACTGGGAGCAGTGGTAACGATTCTCCCCTGTGTGTATTATCTTGTGCTGTTTCAGGGTCCCTAACTGGTTGAAACACTTTCCACAGTGAGAGCAATGGTATGGCTTCTCCCCTGTGTGTATCCTCTCATGTCGTTTCACCTTCCCCAAATCGTTAAAACGCTTTCCACAATGGGAGCAGTGGTAAGGCTTTTCCCCCGTGTGTATTCTCTCGTGTCGTTTCAGCTTCCCCAAATCATTACAACCCTTTCCACACTGGGAGCAGTGGTAAGGCTTCTCCCCCCTGTGCATTCTCTCGTGTCGTTCCAGCTTCCCCAAATCGTTAAAACGCCTTCCACACTGGGAGCAGTGGTAAGGCTTCTCCCCTGTGTGTATTCTCCCGTGTCGTTTCAGCTTTCCCAAATCGTTAAAACCCTTTCCACACTGGGAACAGTGGTAAGGCTTCTCCCCTGTGTGTATTCTCTCATGTCGTTTAAGCTCATTTAAGTGGTTACAACCCTTTCCACAGTGGGAACACTGGTGTCTTCTTGCTGGTTTGGACGTCCCTGGCTCTGGTTCCTCTGAGTCTGGTCTTTCTCCTGCCAAAGACAGTTCATTTTTTAAAAATAGAGACCCGAATGAAACCTCCACATATAAAACGGCCTTGCTATGTTGTAAAGTTTCCTGGTAATTACTGACAATGTTTACACTACTTATTTATTCATTCTGTTTTCGTCAGAACACAAAAAACTAAACAGTTCTAGGACACTCAAGACACAGACGTCACTGGATTCCAATCGAGCAGGTAGTTCTAAATATATAACTTTAATAGCTGTATGATACAGAATGCGACCTACAGTAGTGGCCAAAAGGTTTGAGAATGAAAAATATTAATTTCCAGAAAGTTTGCTGCTTCAGTGTCTTTAGATATTTTTGTCAGATGTTACTATGGAATGATGAAGTATAATTACAAGCATTTCATAAGTGTCAAAGGCTGTTATTTACAATGACATGAAGTTGATGCAGAGTCAATATTTTCAGTGTTGACCCTTCTTTTTCAAGACCTCTGCAATCCGCCCTGGCATGCTGTCAATTAACTTCTGGGCCACATCCTGACTGATGGCAGCCCATTCTTGCATAATCAATGCTTGAATTTTGTCAGAATTTGTTGGTTTTTGTTTGTCCACTCGCCTCTTGATGATTGACCACAAGTTCTCAATGGGATTAAGGTCTGGGGAGTTTCCTGGCCATGGACCCAAAATACTGATGTTTTGTTCCCCGAGCCACTTAATTATCACTTTTGCCTTATGGCAAGGTGCTCCATCATGCTGGAAAAGGCATTGTTCGTCACCAAACTGTTCCTGGATGGTTGGGAGAAGTTGCTCTCCGAGGATCCAATCCATGTAACTTTTGCAGAATATCAGTCTGTCCCTGATGTTTTTCCTGGAGAGAAGTGGCTTCCTTGCTGTCCTTCTTGACACCAAAAGTCTTCGCTTCACTGTGCGTGCAGATGCACTCAAACCTGCCTGCTGCCATTCCTGAGCAAGCTCTGTACTGTTGGTGCCCTGATCCCGCAGCTGAATCAACTTTAGGAGACGGTCCTGGCACTTGCTGGACTTTCTTGGGTGCCCTGAAGCCTTCTTCACAACAATTGAACCGCTCTCCTTGAAGTTCTTGATGATCCGATAAATGGTTGATTTTGGTGCAATCTTACTGGCAGCTATATCCTTGCCTGTGAAGCCCTTTTTGTGCAAAGCAATGATGACAGCACGTGTTTCCTTGCAGGTAACCGTGGGTGACATATGAAGAACAATGATTCCAAGCACCACCCTCCTTTTGAAGCTCCCAGTTTTGGGGGGGACTCAGTTCAATTGCATGGAAAAGAGGGACTTTGCAATTAATTGCAATTCATCTGAACACTCTTCATAACATTCTGGAGTATATGCAAATTGCCATCATACAAACTGAGGCAGCAGATTTGGTGAAAATTTAAATTTGTGTCATTCTCAAAACTTTTGGCCACGACTGTACACACTTCCTTAAACATAACATAAGTAAATAAGTAATTTAAAGTGGAAGTCCAAAACTAGTTTTTACCTCTAAAACACAAAGCACATCAGTAACATCTCCCCGTTGTTGAAAGGGTTCGACACCTGCTGTTTAAATGGACCAATTTCTTATTTAGACATTCACAGATTTTCAACATTTTGATTATCGCTGATGTCATATTTTGGGTAAAGTAAAAAATAAAGTGAAATATTTGGAAAGATGTTCGTAAAACTGATAGTAACTACAATAAACAAATTATAAACGCAACACGTAAAGTGTTGGATGTTTAATGAGCTGAAAAAAAAGGATTGCAGAATTTTTTACATCCCTGTTAGTCAACATTTATTCTCTGCCAAGATAATCCATCCTCCTGAACAAAGGGGGTGTCAAAATCAAAAGTAACAGTCAGTATCTGGGGAGCCAGGGTAGCCTAGTGGTTTGAGAGTTGGACTAGTAACCGAAAGGGTTAGAAAGGTTGCAAGTTCATATCCCCGAGCTGACAAGGTACAAATCTGTCGTTCTGCCCCTGAACAGTCATTGAAAATAAGAATTTGTTCTTAACTGACTTGCCGAGTTAAATAAAGGTGAAATAAAAATAAATAAAAAATCTGGTGTGGCCACCAGCTGCATTAAGTACTGCAGTGCATCTCCTCCTCATGGACTGCACCAGATTTGGCAGAACTTACAGTGAGATGCTACCAGGAAATCACGCACAGAACGAGCAGTATGGCTGGTGGCATTGTCATGAGCATGCAGGAAGGGTACCACGAGGGAGGAGGATGTCTTCCCTGTAACGCACAGCGTTGAGAGTGCCTGCAATGACAACAACCTCAGTCTGATGATGCTGTGACACACCGCCCCAGACCATGACGTCCCCTCCACCTTGTGACAGAGGCGACGTTGTTGCCATTGATGTCTGGTGAGGACCTGCCTTACAACAGGCCTGCAAGCCCTCAGTCCAGCCTCTCTCAGCCTATTGAGGACAGTCTGAGCGTTCCTGGTGTAACTGGTGTAACTTGGGCAGTTGTTGTTGCCATCCTGTACCTGTTCCGCAGGTGTGATGGTCGGATGTCGCGATCCTGTGCAGGTGTTGTTACACGTGGTCTGCCACTGCGAGGACGATAAGCTGTCTGTCCTGTCTCACTGTAGCGCTGTCTTAGGCGTCTCACAGTACAGACATTGCAATTTATCTGCAGTCCTCATGCCTCCTTGCAGCATGCCTAAGGCACATTCACATGGTTGAGCAGGGACCCTGGGCATCTTTCTTTTGGTGTTTTCAGATTCAGTAGAAAGGCCTCTTTAGTGTCCTAAGTTTTCATAACTGTAACCTTAATTGGCTACCGTTTGCAAGCTGTTGATGTCTTAACGACCGTTCCACAGGTGCATGTTCATTAATCGTTTATGGTTCATTGAACTATGGGAAACAGTGTTTAAACCCTTTACAATAAAGATCTGTGACGTTATTTGGATTTTTTACCAATAATCTTTGAAAGATAGGGCCCTGAAAAGATACGTGCATTTTTTTGCTGAGTTTATTTTGTATGTTTTATGAGTTGAAAGGTGTTTTTTTCTCAGACATAAACAAACAACTCCAGGTGAAAGACAAAGGCCATAGCTGTAATAAAATAACAAATTAACTGGCAAAGCAGCAGAGCGAGGCCCGCATCCAGCAACGTCACAAGTCAAGTTTTTGCAGCTGTTTCAGTACAGCACTACAGGGAGAGAGAGGGAGAGCAGCTGTTTCAGTACAGCACTACAGGGAGAGAGAGAGGGAGAGCAGCTGTTTCAGTACAGCACTACAGGGAGAGAGGGGGAGCAGCTGTTTCAGTACAGCACTACAGGGAGAGAGAGGGAGAGCAGCTGTTTCAGTACAGCACTACAGGGAGAGAGAGAGGGAGAGCAGCTGTTTCAGTACAGCACTACAGGGAGAGAGAGGGGAGAGCAGCTGTTTCAGTACAGCACTACAGGGAGAGAGAGGGAGAGCAGCTGTTTCAGTACAGCACTACAGGGAGAGAGAGAGGGAGAGCAGCTGTTTCAGTACAGCACTACAGGGAGAGAGAGGGGGAGCAGCTGTTTCAGTACAGCACTACAGGGAGAGAGAGGGAGAGCAGCTGTTTCAGTACAGCATTACAGGGAGAAAGAGGGAGAGCAGCTGTTTCAGTACTGCACTACAGGGAGAGAGAGGGGGGAGCAGCTGTTTCAGTACAGCACTACAGGGAGAGAGAGGGAGAGCAGCTGTCTCAGTACAACACTACAGGGAGAGAGAGGGAGAGCAGCTGTTTCAGTACAGCACTACAGGGAGAGAGAGGGAGAGCAGCTGTTTCAGTACAGCACTACAGGGAGAGAGAGAGAGGGAGAGCAGCTGTTTCAGTACAGCACTACAGGGAGAGAGAGAGGGGAGCAGCTGTTTCAGTACAGCACTACAGGGAGAGAGAGGGGGAGCAGCTGTTTCAGTACAGCACTACAGGGAGAGAGAGGGGAGAGCAGCTGTTTCAGTACAGCACTACAGGGAGAGAGAGGGAGAGCAGCTGTTTCAGTACAGCACTACAGGGAGAAAGAGGGGAGCAGCTGTTTCAGTACAGCACTACAGGAAGAGAGAGGGAGAGCAGCTGTTTCAGTACAGCACCACAGGGGGAGAGGGACAAAATCCACTGGACTAGTTTCAATGTATGGAATCACCTAGGAGTTTCTGGATTTTGGGTAAACTTCTTCTTTAAAGCATCAGACTCCATAGTAATTCATCATCAGATGCAACAAGCCTCCTTTATATGACTCCAAAGTCGCTTTGGATAAAAGCGTCTGCTAAATGGCATATATTATTTATATTATAATGTTTCATCATTAGATGCTACAGTCCTACTTTAACCTGTTTGGGATAGGGGTAGCATTTTCACGTTCAGATGAAAAGTGTGCCCAGAGTAAACTTCCTGCTACTCAGGCCAAGAAGCTAATATATGCATATTACTATGCATATTGGAGAGAAATACTCGGAAGTTTCTAAAACTGAAAAAAATCACTGGACTAGTTTCAATGTATGGAATCACTTAGAAGTTACTGGATTTTGGGTAAACTTCTCCTTTAAAGCATCAGACTCCATAGTAATTCATCATTAGATGCTAAAGTCCTCCTTTAAGACTCCATCATGTTTAGAATGTGTCTGGAAGCACTACTCTATCTATTCAACTAACTTTAATAACTAGGGTTAATACCTGCCTGGCGCCCCAACAAAACTTGATCTTTACCCCCCTCTAACAATAGCGCTACAGAATTAGCATAGTAGGCCATGTAATTTAAGGTAATCTGAAATATTTAGGAATAACTTATTCCTTGCCACCCATTCTGAAACTCACTGCAGCTCTTTGAAAGTGTTGCTGTCATTTCAGTTTCCGTGGTAGCTGACGTGTACAATGTTGATTCATCCGCATACAGACACACTGGCTTTACTCAAATGTCATTGGCATGTTGTTGGTAAAGATTGAAAAAGGTAGGTGCCAAACAGCTGCCCTGGGGAATTCCTGATTCTACCTTGATTGTGTTGTACAGGCTTCCATTAAATAACACTCTCTGTGTTCTGTTAGACAGGTGGCTCTGGGGCGGCAGGTAGCCTAGTGGTTAGAGCGGTAGGCCAGTAACCAAAAGGTTGCTGGATCTTATCCCCGAGATGACAAGGTAAAACTCAGTCGTTCTGCCCCTGAACAAGGCAGTCCTAGGCCGTCATTGAAAATAAGAATTTGTTCTTAACCGACTTGCCTAGTTAAATAAAAGGTTAATTGTTTTTTAAAAACTCTTTATCCACAATATAGCAGGGGGTGTAAAGCCATACGTTTTTTCAGCAGCAGACGACGATCGATAATGTCAAAAGCCGCACTGAAGTCTAACAAAACAGCCCAAACAATATTTTTATAATCATCAATTTCTCTCAGCCAATCAGTCATTTTTAAGTGCTGTGTTTATTGAATGTCCTTCCCTATAAGCCTGATCACAGCTTTCCTCTGTATTAGTTAATTAATTAACAGTGTCTAGAGTTTAGTTTGCCTGTTCAACAGTCTTGTAAAGATAGGGGTTGTTGACTGGGACAGGCAATGTAATATCCATAATGTTTTAAGGATAAGTTTTTGTAAAACAAGCACCTTACATTGGATCATCTTGAAATTCTCTCTCTAAAGCTAACTTTCATCAAGGTTTTATATGGTCTATTGGTTTCTCTCTTTTCATTGGCAGAATCCTTTTTCAGTGTTATGATATTCATAACATCCATATCCACCAGTCTATCTTCCTGTCAACTAACAGAACTCCACTGGTTGTCCTGGTAACAGATACCAGTGGGCAGATCTATTGTATTTGTTCAAACTAAACTACAGCACTTACTTTGATGAGTCAAATCTGATCCTTTCATCTCTTCTCCTCCTCTCACAGTTCCACTCAGCCCCGTTGTTTTCCTGCAGTCCACCAGCAGCACAGACAAACTCTTCATACCCAGCAGTAAGGTGCGACCGGGAGAGGCACGACATGGACTCCGGGAGGCTGGAAGGGCTAGCGTTGTCCTGGTAACCATAAAGAGGGGACACAGATGCACATCATTATGGATGCTGATGTCACTGTTATCATAAAGTGCTCTACAGAAACCCAGCCCAAGCCGATAAAGCAAGCTGTATGCTAGACCAGGCCAAGCTGTATGCTTGACCAGACCAAGCTGTATGCTAGACCAGACCAAGCTGTACCATCTGGTGTTCTGATCTGGAGAGACTCTTCTCTGCCTCGTCAGCATCAGGATGTTGTTGAGGCTCCGCAGAGGATCCACCATTGTCATGTCTCTCTCCTGTGTGAATGAGAACATCAAACAGATGGTAAACTTATGATCTTCTATTGCAATCACAGAGTCTTACAAGAGGCATGAATATGTCTAAAAAGGGCCTAAAATGGCCACTTTCATCTTGATTTCCTAAAAGAATATTTGTGGTGCAAATGTAAAAGGGTTGTTCCACAAAATGGGTGCCTTTTTTATATTTTAAGTAGAACATATGCACCAATATTGAATTTTAAAAGACTGTTATACTAGATGAGGGGAACTTTAATGTCGAACACATGGAGAATTCAATACATCTAATTGAAAAGTTCCAAAAACATATGAACCAATGGCAGATCGACCATTTAACAATTCCTACAGTAAGAATGCCCATTAAAAACCCCACATTAGTTCAACAACTGCATAGTTTGTGTCCTTGTTTTTAAGACAGTACTCACTGGTGTCAATCGGATCTTCTGTCTCCTCCTTTTTCACTCTCAAAACGTCTTCCTCCTTCACGTTTATTAAGATAGCATCCTCTTCCTCTCTAAAAGGTTCTTTCTCTTCTTTCACTATAACAGCCTCCTCTTCCTCCTTTTTCATTCTGAAAGATTCTTTCTCCGTAAAGCAGACCTCATCTTCATTAGCAAGGGAGGAGTAGTTCAGTGCGCTCATGGTCAGGGATGTTAGCTAGCTAGCTAGCATTAGCGACTAGCCTAGTGCTAACCTCAGTATCAATCTTTAACAAGTTTGCAAATTGAACAAGCACATTAGGTTAAAGTTCACCAGTAGATACGTCAACCGAAATTTGTCTAAACACTGAGATTAGCTAATGTACAATAACATGGTCTAAAGAATCAATCTTTCAGTTTTATGTTGGCTAACAGGCTACCGAGGTGGTTGAAAGAGTAGCCGCGTTGTTGTTCCTGAAGAAGTGTCCCGTCCAGTCCATTATACGTCACGCAAGAAGCATCACCTGAAAGACGCCCATCGCCATCAGCTGGCTGGAGTGGGTAACGCAGTTTGGAAACAATAGGTACTACACTTTTGTATTGGAAAGAACGTCATAATAATTTAACAATAAACAGATATATTTTCTCTTACGTCTTACAAATGATACTTTCCTGTACACAGACGTAGAAGCTTAAAATGAATCCCTCGACTCACCTGTGTCCCCGCACATTGACTCTGTTCCGGTACCTCCTGTATATAGCCTCCACATTGACTCTGTACTGGTTTCTCCTGTATATACCTCCACATTGACTCTGTTCCGGTACCTCCTGTATATAGCCTCCACATTGACTCTGTACTGGTACCTCCTGTATATAGCCTCCACATTGACTCTGTACTGGTATCTCCTGTATATAGCCTCCACATTGACTCTGTACTGGTATCTCCTGTATATAGCCTCCACATTGACTCTGTTCTGGTACCTCTCCTGTATATACCTCCACATTGACTCTGTACTGGTACCTCCTGTATATAGCCTCCACATTGACTCTGTACTGGTACCTCCTGTATATAGCCTCCACATTGACTCTGTACTGGTATCTCCTGTATATAGCCTCCACATTGACTCTGTACCGGTACCTCCTGTATATACCCTCCACATACTCTGTTCCGGTACCTCCATATAGCCTCCACATTGTCTCTGTTCCGGTACCTCCTGTATATAGCCTCCACATTGACTCTGTACCGGTACCTCTTGTATATAGCCTCCACATTGACTCTGTTCCGGTACCTCCTGTATATACTCTCCACATTGACTCTGTACTGGTACCTCCTGTATATAGCCTCCACATTGACTCTGTACTGGTATCTCCTGTATATAGCCTCCACATTGACTCTGTACCGGTACCTCCTGTATATACCCTCCACATTGACTCTGTTCCGGTACCCCCTGTATACAGCCTCCACATTGACTCTGTACTGGTACCTCCTGTATATAGCCTCCACATTGACTCTGTACTGGTAATACCTGTATATAGCCTCCACATTGACTCTGTACTGGTAATACCTGTATATAGCCTCCACATTGACTCTGTACTGGTAATACCTGTATACAGCCTCGCTACTATTACTTTACTGCTGCTCTTTAACCTAAATTATTTGTATTTTATACATAACACTTATTTTTCTTAAAACTGCATTGTTGGTTAATTAAGGGCTTGTATGTATGTATACTTGTATTTTGATTTCATTCATACATGTCTTACATTAATTTATTAATATAGAAAATATAAATATTGAAAATATAAATGTTTAAATTTTTTATATATATTGTTGAACATAATATACTTTAATGGTATATTAGTTCCAGGATCTCTGCCAGTGTTAAAGTTATGGGCCCTTTAATACAGAGACATTAGCATAGTAGGACATGTAACTTAAGGTTACCTAACATAACCCCTGTTCTATGATATTATAAGCCTCGTTAGGGGCGGAGTCTAGGGAGATCCAATCAAACAACATCTGTCAAGCAACAGCTAATAGCAGATGACTCCACTTCCTATATAGGGCCATAGTCTCTCCCGTCTTCACATCTCAGTACGTTTGTCTTCCATGTCTGAAAGGTAACCGAGTCAACTACCAACTACCATGGAGCTCATATACTTCACGGTGCCAAGTCTAGACAGGACCATCGCTCAGAGGTCCCCACTCTACTCACCGTATGTGTAGTGATGTCCAGTCAGTAGAACCTCATGAAGGTTCATCACCACAACATGCTTCATTACAGATCTCTTTGAACAAGGCCTATGATGTAGCCATACCTCTGGTGGATTGAGCCATCAAGCCCTCTGGAGGTGTCAGATCCTTGCTACTATAGAACCTCATGAAGGTATTTTTTTATTTGTATTTATTTAACCTTTTTTTAACCAGGAAGGCTAATTGAGAACACGTTTTCATTTACAACTGCGACCTGGCCAAGATAAAGCAAAGCAGTGCGACAAAAACAACAACACAGAGTTACACATAAACAAATGTACAGTCAATAACACAATAGAAAAATCAATGTACAGTGTATGCCAATGTAGAAGAGTAGGGAGGTAAGGCAATAAATAGGCCATAGAGGCTAAATAATTACAATTTAGCATTAACACTGGAGTGATAGATGTGCAGATGATGATGTGCACGATAGAGATACTGGGGTGCAAAAGAGCAAGAGGATAAAAACAATATGGGGATGAAGTAGTTGGGTGTATTTACAGATTGGCTGTGTACAGGTACAGTGATCTGTAAGCTGCTCTGACAGATGAAGCTTAAAGTTAGAGAGGGAGATACAAGACTCCAGCTTCAGTGATTTTTGCAATTAGTTACAGTCATTGGCAGCAGAGAACTGGAAGGAAAGGCAGCCAAAGGAAGTGTTGGCTTTGGGGATGACCAGTGAAATATACCTGCTGGAGCATGTGCTATGGGTGGGTGTTGCTTTGGTGACCAGTGAGCTGAGATAAGGCGGGGCTTTACCTAGCAAAGGCTTATAGATGACCTGGAGCCAGTGGGTTTGGCGACGAATATGTAGGGTAGTATATGGGGCTTTGGTGACAAAACGGATGGCACTGTGGCACTACATCCAGGTTGCTTAGTAGGGTGTTGGATGCTATTTTGTAAATGACATTGCCAAAGTCAAAGATCGGTGGGATAGTCAGTTTTACGAGGGTATGTTTGGCAGCATGAGTGAAGGAGGCTTTCTTGCGAAATCGGAAGCCGATTCTAGATGTAATTTTGGATTGGAGATGCTTAATGTGAGTCTGGAAGGAGAGTTTACAGTCTAACCAAACACCTAGGTATTTGTAGTTGTCCACATATTCTAGGTCAGAACCGTCCAGAGTAGTGATGCTAGTCTGGCAGGTGGGTGCAGGCAGCAATCGGTTGAAGAGCATGCATTTAGTTTTACTAGAATTTAAAAGCAGTTGGAGGCCACGGAAGGAGTGTTGTATGGCATTGAAGCTCGTTTCGAGGTTTGTTAACACAGTGTCCAAAGAAGGGCCAGATGTATACAGAATGGGATAGGGATCCAGATTTGTAGGGATCCAAAAAATCAAATGTATGTACCAACGACAGATTGACAATTAAACAATTTATACAGTACTGAACAACATTTTCAAGTGTAGAACTTCAGTAGAATGCCCCTTTAAAACCCCACATTAGTTCAACAACAGTTTGTGCCCTTGTTTAAGACAGTACTCACTGGTGTTAATCTGATATTCTGTCTCCTCCTCTTTCACTCCCAAAACGTCTTCCTCCTTCACCTTTATTGAGACAGCATCCTCTTCCTCTCTAAAATGTTCTTTCACTATAACAGCCTTCTCTTCCATTCTGAAAGGTTCTTTCTCGTCTTTCACTGTAACACCCTATGGGAAAGGGAGGAGGAAGGGGGGTTGGACCCCCACCCCACTGGGTAGCACAGAGCAACACTTTAAGGGGCATTGCATTCATAATGGTGCCAACTAGGGAAACTCTCCCGCTATTCTTAGTGCCTGTGCACGTTCAAACTAAAACAATGTAACTAATAATGGCGTGAAAAATGCCCTGTAGATATTAATTCGGAGTGCGGATATTATTCAATATTAAAGCAGTAGACCTCAAATCAAATCAATCAAATTTTATTTGTCAAATCAAATCAAATCAAATTTTATTTGTCACATACACATGGTTAGCAGATGTTAAATGCGAGTGTAGCGAAATGCTTGTGCTTCTAGTTCCGACAATGCAGTGATAACCAACAAGTAATCTAACTAACAATTCCAAAACTACTGTCCTATACACAGTGTAAGGGGATAAGGAATATGTACATAAGGATATATGAATGAGTGATGGTACAGAGCAGCATACAGTAGATGGTATCGAGTACAGTATATACATATGAGATGAGTGTGTAGACAAAGTAAACAAAGTGGCATAGTTAAAGTGGCTAGTGATACATGTGTTACATAAGGATGCAGTCGATGATGTAGAGTACAGTATATACATATGCATATGAGATGAATAATGTAGGGTAAGTAACATTATATAAGGTAGCATTGTTTAAAGTGGCTAGTGATATATTTACATAATTCCCATCAATTCCCATTATTAAAATGGTTGAGTAGGGTCAGTGTCAATGACAGTGTGTTGGCAGCAGCCTCTCACTAAAGGCCTCAGTCAAAAGTTATACTTAAATCCGAACTGGATTTAACGAAAAACTATATGAAAAGCGCATATTTGTAAAAAGACCAAACAAATAATACAGCAAAAGTATTATTATGTATCACATCTGACTGTGATTGGGAGTCCCACAGGGCGGAACAACTGGCCCAGCGTTTCTCTCCCTCTAAAACAGAAATACATGTTTTGGCCTTGATAAATATTATTTTGGCCTTTATTCAGATTACAATCACTCACTTTCGTTTTTGGAAACGAAATAACCTCCAAAATATCGTTATATCCTATCAAGTTGATGGCACAGTCATATAGCCGGGCACCTACATATAGCTGAGTGACTCACTCATCCATGGCTTTGGATCAAAATAAATAAGTACCAACATTCTTTCTGATAGTCTTTAATAAAGAAATGTTTGGTTATCCTGACCTGGACACCACGTACAGTATTTTAATAGCCCATTATGTGCTATTATCAGGACAATATACCTTCACCAACACCTCTCTGATGCAGGTTCGATACACGTGCCGGCCGTCACTGGGAGACCAATGCGGCGGCATTTGGGTTTCATTTAGAATCCTCTATATGTAATTATTGGTGGAGAGTCAGGTCATATTTTTCAATTTACTGACATGAGTCTCACTAGTGTTGAGTAATAATGTGCTGTTAAAGTGGTGTAGGTCTTGTTCATTTAAAGAGCATATTGAAGCTAGAAGCAATAGGATTAGAACCAATAGGATTTGAAGCAAAGGCCTCCAACAATTTTTCACTGTTTCGTGCTGCTCTGAGACAAGCATGGGGACTGGTCTTGATAAATTAATTAGATTGTTTTCTCCGTTTGGGTATTGGTTAGACTACAATCATACAATTATGGTGTAGAAATGTTATGTTCTTAGTGTAACCTTTATTTAACTAGGCAAGTCAGTTAAGAACAAATTCTTATTTACAAGGACAGCCTACTCCTTCCTCCCCGTCTGGGAATTGAACCTCGTTCTCCGGTGTGCCAGCACGACACGGGGATTCTTTAGCTAAATAGCCCAGTACTGTAGCCTACTCCAGACCGTCACGTTGTACAGGGCCATATTTTCCATCCTAACGGAAATGCAGAGGGTTTTTAGTTTTTTTTTGTAATATAAACACCATAATATTAACTTCTTGGGATAGGGGGCAGCATTTTCATTGTTGGATGAATAGAGTGAATAGAGTGCCCAGAGTGAACTGCCTCCTACTCAGTCCCAGATGCTAATATATGCATATTATTATTAGTATTGGATAGAAAAAACACTCTGAAGTTTCTAAAACTATTTGAATGATGTCTGTGAGTATAACAGAACTCATATGGCAGGCAAAAACCTGGGAGAAAATCCAAACAGGAAGTGGGTGAGAGCTGTTTGACTAGGGTCTGGCAGCAGCCTCTCGTTCTCAGTCACGCGCATTTCACATGAGGCATCTCTCGTTCCATTGCTTTTCTACAGACAATGGAATTCTCTGGTTGGAACATTATTGAACATTTATGATAAAAACATCTAAAGATTGATTCTATACTTAGTTTGACAAGTTTATCGACCTGTAATATAACTTTTTTTTTTTGAACTTTTCGTCCCCAAACTGGACCAGAACGCGTTTTTGGATTTTTTTTTACCAAACGCCCCCAAGAAAAGAAGCTATTTTGGATATAAATGGACATAAAATGATGGACATTATCGAACAAAACAAGCATTTATTGTGGAACTGATCATCAAAGGTAAGTGAATATTTATAATGCTATTTATGACTAATGTTGACTACCCAACATGGCTATATTTCTCTGGCTGGTTTAGGCTCTGAGCGCGTTCTCAGATTATGCCAGTCAAGTTTTTTAAAATCTGACACAGCGGTTGTATTAAGAAGAAGTGTATCTAAAGTTCCATGCATAACACTTCTATTTTCATCAACATTTATAATGAGTATTTCTGTGAATTTATGTGTCTCTCTGCACAATCACCGCATCTTGGAACTACTGAATGTAACGCGCTCAATGTAAAATGAGATTTTTTTATAAATATTAACTTTATCAAACAAAACATACATATATTGTGTAACATAAAGTCCTATGATTGTCATCTGATGAAAATCATCAAAGGTTAGTGATTCATTTTTATCTCTATCTGTGCTTTTGTGGCTCCTCTCTTTGGCTGGAAAAATGCCTGCGTTTTTCTGTGAGTTGGTGGTGACCTAACATAATCGTTTGTGGAGCTTTCGCTGTAAAGCATTTTTGAAATCAGACACTGTGGCTGGATTAACGAAGATTTTATCTTTAAAATGGTGCCTAATACTTGTATGTTTGAGAATTTTGATTTATGAGATTTCTGTAGATTTTTATTTGGCTGAAATTTCATTGGCTGTTGGCAGGGGTTCCATGCTAGCGAAACTGGGTTCAGGATAACCTGTTTGGAATAGCCCCCCTTTTCTCAATTTCCTCCACCTGAAGACATACCCCTAATCTAACTACTACCTGTAGCTAAGTCCCAGAAGAAAGGATATGCATATTCTTGTATCATTTGAAAGGAAACACTCTAAAGTTTGTGTAAATGTGAATGAATGTGGGGAGAATATAACACAATAGATCTTGTAGAAGAAAATACAAGGAAATAAACAGCCAAACATTCAGATATGATATGAGCGATAATTTTAAAGAAGAACATAAGAGGGCAACAGTATTTGTGCTACATGACATTGAGCATGAAGTCACCCAGGTGTCCCACACAAGTTGCCCAAATGTACCCTATTGGTCAAATTGGTACAGTGATATATTTTGATGCAAATAACGACATACAAAAATAATAAAATTCTATTCTAACACCCCCCCTAACACACCTCAGTCCTCTACACAATTTGTGCTGCTGATACCATAGCAGTCTCTTTCTGGTGGGCGAACCCCAGTCCTAAACAGGTTCATCAAATTAATAAAGAAACATTTCTTGATATCAGTCTCATTTACATTGTTCTTGCAAAAAACAAGTTTTTAAATTCTCTAGTACAGCTAATTATTGAAGGCAATCAAATGCTTCTCAAAGATGCCCTCTGGTGGTCAAACTAGCACTTACTAAAAAGCATTATTGGTGACAGTGGTGATACGTAAATAACATGCTACAGAATTCTGTGGCACCATGCAAGCTGTGCTGCAGTACGCTGCACTTTTAAAGGACGAACCACTGTACTCCATATTCAATTCATGTTTTCTAACAAAACACAAATATATTTTTGAGTATACATTGTACAATATAAATTCATATGGTATAAACAAGAAAACACCTTTCAGTCAACAATTAAAGAAAGACACTGGGAGCACTGTGTATGTTCTCTGATGCATTTTAAGAAGTCATGAGAAGTAATTATTCTTCCCTGTGTGAATTCTCACATGCTTTTTTCAGCTTTCCCGAATGGTTAAAACGCTTCCACACTGGGAGCAGTGGTAAGGCTTCTCTCCTGTGTGTATTCGCCATGAGCTTTCAGGGTTCCTACTTGGCCAAAACTCTTTCCACACTGGGAGCAGTGGTAAGGCTTCTCCCCTGTGTGTAGTCGCTGGTGAACTTTCAGGGTTCCTAAGTGACTAAAATCATCAATTGGGAGCAGTGGTAAGGCTTCTCCCCTGTGTGGATTCTCACATGAATTTTAAGTGACTGTGAAGAGTAATAGGTCTTCCCACAGTCTGAGCATTTGTAAGGCTTCTCCTGTGTGCAGTCTCATGCTCTTTAGGTTTCTGAATAGTTAAAATCTTTCCACACTGGGAGCAGTGGTAAGGCTTCTCCCCTGTGTGTATTCGCCGTGAGCTTTCATGTTTCCAAAGTGACTAAAACTCTTTCCACATAGGCAGCAGAGGTAAGGCTTCTCCCCTGTGTGAATTTCTCATGTGACTTTTAAGGAGTGTGATGAATAATATATCTTCCCACAGTCTGAGCATTTGTAAGGCTTCTCCCTGTGTGTATACGCTCAGAGCTTTGAGGGTGTCTAACCGCTAAAACTCTTCCCCACACTGGGAGCAATGGAAAGGCTTCTCCACTGTGTGTATACGCTCATGAGCTTTGAGGGTGTCCAACCGCTTAAACTCTTCTCACACTGGGGAGCAACAAAGGCTTCTCCTGTGTATACGCTCATGAGCTTTGAGGGTGAGTAACTGCTTAAAACTCTTCCTCACATTGGGAGCAATGGAAAGGCTTCTCCACTGTATACGCTCATGAGCTGAGGGTGCCTAACCGCCTAAAACTCTTCTCACACTGGGAGCAATGGAAAGCTTCTCCCTGTGTGAATTCTCATGACTTTTAAGTGAGTGTGATGAGTAAAATGCCATCCCACAGTCTGAGCATTTGTAAGGCTTCTCCCTGTGTGTATACGCTCGCGAGCTTTGAGGGTGTCTAACCGCCAAAACTCTTCCCACACTGGAGCAAAGGAAGGGCTTCTGCCCTGTGTGTATTCCCTCATGTATTTTCAGGCTTCCTGACTTGGTAAAACTCTGTCCAATCTGGGAGCAGAGGTGTTTGACTTTGTTGGTTTGACGTCTTTGGTTCGTCCAAGTTTGGTTTTCCTCCTGCCAAAGACAGAGTTTATTTTAAGACAGAGCAGAATGAAATCTCCACATGATAAAACTGCCTTGCTATGAACTTTAAACCAAATCAGATCCCTCAATAACCTGAGGCCAGCTTTCAAACATTTCATCATTTAAAACCATTTTTGTGTGATTTTAAACAAATGTTGTAGAGCCTCCTAGTAATTACTGTTTACAATACTTATTTGTATTTCTGTTTTACTAGTCAGAACACAAAACACTAGACAGTCCTATGACACTCAAGACACAGACATCGCTAGATTCCTATCAAGCAAGTGGTTCTAAATATAGAACCTTCATAGCTGTATGATAGAATGTGACCTACACTTCCTTAAACATATAAGTAATTTAGAAGTCCAAAACTTGTTTCTACGTCACAGATACAAAGCACATCAGTAACATCTCCCGTTGTTGAAAGGGTTCGACACATTGCTGTTTAAATGGACCAATTTCTAATTTAGACGTTCACACATTTTGACTATCATTCATTTCATTATATTTTGGGTAAAGTAAAAAAGAATGTGAAATATTTGGGGTAGATGTTACAAAAATATAAATATGTAAAGTGTTGGTCCCATGTTTCATGAGCTGAAATATCCCAGAATTCTTACATACGCACTAAAGCTTATTTCTCTCAAATTCGGTGCAAAATGTGTTTATATCCCTGTTAGTTAAAATTTCTCCTTTGCCAAGATAATCCATTTACCTGACAGGTGGGCCTAATGCTGAACACTTTTAGGTTACTCTATGATTCCATAAGTGTTATTTCATAGATGTGATATCTTCACTATTATACAATGTAGAAAATAGTACAAATAAAGAAAACCCTGAATGAGTAGTTGTGTCCTAACTGTTGACTGGTAGTATATGGTCGATTCCGTGGAAAGTCAACCTGAACATGTGTAACGGAGGTGAGAACGTGTGCCGAAAAACTCACTCAACAGCTTGAAAACGTCACAGATGGAGCTGTCCAACTGGTAAATTTTTAAACTCACTCCACAGCTTGGAAACGTCACAGATGGAGCTGTCCAACTGGTACCTTTTGTATCGCTCCATCGGTTCATTGTCAAGGAGAGTGGTCACGTGATGAGAAGCAGAGGATCACTAGTTTGAGTCCAGTATGGGGACAGTGGAGGAAACTAAACTGTAAGCAACACACCGATGTCAATAAAGTTAATCAAAACTAGTTTTTCAACCACTCCACAAATGTCTTATTTCACTTATAATTCACTGTATCACAACTCCAGTGGGTCAGAGTTTACATACACTAAGTTGACCATGCCTTAAAACAGCTTGGAAAAATTCCTGAAAATTATTATGTTATGGCTTTAGAAGCTTCTGATTGGCTAATTGACATCAATTGAGCCAACTGGAGTGTAGTGGGATGTATTTCAAAGGCCTACCTTCAAACTCAGTGCCTCTTTGCTTGACATCATGGGAAAATTAAAAGAAATCAGCCAAGACATCAGAAAAAAAAATGTAGACCTCTACAAGTCTGGTTCATTGGGAGCACTTCAAACGCCTGAAGGTACCACGTTTATCTGTACAAACAATAGTACGCAGGTATAAACACCATGGCACCACGCAAATACTGTGTCAGAAGAGACGCTGCTCTGTCCCTAGAGATGAAACGTTTGGACCCAAGTTAAATCATTTAAAGGCAATGCTACCAAATACTTAAAATTGGAGTGTATGTGAACTTCTGACCCACTGGGAATGTGATGAAAGAAATAAAAGCTGAAATAAATCTCTCTTACTATTATTCTGACATTTCACATTCTTAAAATAAAATGGTGAACTAACCTAAAACAGGGAAATTTTACTATGATTAAATGTCAGGAATTGTGAAACTGAGTATAAATGTATTTGGCGAAGGTGTATATAAATGTCCGACTACAACTGTACATTTGCATGTTTACTAATGCTCTTGTAGATGAGACGTTAATGAAGCAATGCAGAACACATTGAAGTGTCTGGAGTTTTGTCTGCCGCTTCAAAAGTCTTGTAAAGATGGGGGTTGACTGGGACAGGCAATGTAACATCCAGAATCATAAACACGGGACGAGATGTTAAAAACTGTCCAGTGTGCCAATAGATGGAATGCACTCACATGAGATTTGCCGTGATGTTGACAGAGTGGCATGGGAGGTTTATTTCTTAGACTGGGTTAAGATGTCAATTTTTGGGACACATCCTCAGTAGTGTGCTCTTCGAATCAGTGGGTGTTTCGGCCTTTAATCACTAAACACCCTCATCAAAGCTAAAGGGTGATCAAGCCTCTAGCTTGTGTCCCATGCCCAATTAAGATGTCCCACGGGACTATGCAAGGCAGCGGCGTCCTCTTCCCCTGAGCCAGCCCTACAGCTGACCGCATACCTCATATGCCCTCCTCCAAGTTGGAGGGATCTGAATTGGGTTCTCAGGTGGGGGTGGGGGTCATGAAGTTATAGCCCAGCAAGGGTCCTTCCGTTTGATCCAGATCCACTGGCTGCCTCTTTCAGCTGCTTGAGAAACTGCTCTGACGGTCTGCCGCAGAGCCTGTCCATGGATTCCAAGTTCTTTCAGCAACCTGATGGTGGAAGAAGCCACGAATCCTCTGCATCCCACTTCAACTGGCCAGACTTTTGCATTCCAGCCACGCTGAGTTGCGTCTGCTGCCAACTCTGTGTCACGCAGTTTCTTACGCTCGTAGGCCTCTTCAACAGAGTTTTCCCACGGGACTGTGAGCCTCTATGATGTACACAGCCTTTCGTGAAGGGGACCAGAGTACCATGTCTGGCCTAAGGTTGGTAGAAGCAATCTCAGATGCAAAAATTAGTTGCTGGCCAATATCGACAAGCATCTTCCAGTCCCAGGCCATGGCTAGGTGTCCAGTTTCTGGCTTCGTAGGAGGATACTTGGGCCTTTTCTGTCCCTCCCGGATGAATGTTGTTGTTTTGACGGGATTGCTTGTTTTTGGAGGTAATGAATTGGTTGCACTCCCTCTTGGTCTCAAGTGCTGCAGCCAGGCTCTTGAGGACCTGATTGTGCCTCCAGGTGTAGCGGCCTTGTGAGAGGCTGGTCTTGCAACCTGTCATTATATGCCTGAGAGTCGCTGGAGCTGGGCAGAGGGGGCAGGTCTCAGTCCTCGCCATACCATTGATGTAGATTTTTTGGTGATGGAAGCACATCATAAACAGCTCTTATGATGAAAGCTGATGTTGCTTGCCTCCATTTTACAAAGCTCACTCCAGTTGATCTTTCTCCTCTCCAGGCCTTCCCACCGTCCATTGCCCTTGTTTAGCAAGAGAGACAGCCTTTGCACTTCTTGCAGTCTCCTCCTGTCTGCGCACCTCCTGACCACCAGCTTCCATGCGTTCAGATGTTGTTGCCTTATGGAACGTTGGTTTGCTTGCTGCCAGGCCAAAGCCTCCTCTTCCATGCTGATATTCCCACAATGTCTTGGTGTCTCAGGGCTGCTGTTGCTTGCTGCACAGCCTTGGATGATGTCCAGAGATTTCATCAAGACATGGTCTAGACTAACTTTCATCAAGGTTTTATATGGTCTATTGGTTTCTCTCTTTTCATTGGCAGAATCCTTTTTTCAGTGTTATGATATTCATAACATCCATATCCACCAGTCTATCTTCCTGTCAACTAACAGGGTAGCCTAGTGGTTAGGGCGTTGGACTAGTAACCAAAAAGGTTGCAAGTTCAAATCCACGAGCTGACAAGGTACAAATCTGTCGTTCTGCCCCTGAACAGGCAGTTAACCCTGTTCCTAGGCAGAGTCCTGGGTTCGCCAGGCTCTGCCGTCGTAACCGGCGACCCGGGAGGTCCGTGGGGCGACGCACAGGTGGCTAGCGTCGCCTGGGTTAGGGACGGCTTGTTCGGTAGGGGTGTCCTTGTCTCATCGCGCGCAAGCGACTCCTGTGGCAGGCTGGGCGCAGTGTACACTATCCAAGGTGGCCAGGTGCACGGTGTTTCCTCCGACACATTGGTGCGGCTGGCTTCCGGGTTGGATGTGCGCTGTGTAAAGAAGCAGTGCGGCTTGGTTGGGTTGTGTATCGGAGGACGCATGACTTTCAACCTTCGTCTCTCCCGAGCCCGTACGGGAGTTGTAGCGATGAGACAAGATAGTAGCTACTACAACAATGGGATACCACGAAATTGGGGAGAAAAAGGGGTAAAATTCAACAACAAAAAACACACAAAAAAATAAAAATAAATAAGAATTTGTTCTTAACTGACTTGCCTAGTAAAATAAAAAATAAAAAAATATCAGAACTCTGCTGGTTGTCCTGGTAACAGATACCAGTCTATCTTCCTGTTAACTAACAGAACTCTGCTGGTTGTCCTGGTAACAGATACCAGTCTATCTTCCTGTCAACTAACAGAACTCTGCTGGTTGTCCTGGTAACAGATGGCAGATCTATTGTATTTGTTCAAACTACAGCACTTACTTTGATGAGTTAAATCTGATCCTTTCTTCTCTTCTCCTCCTCCCAGTTCCTCAGCCCCGTTGTTTTCCTGCAGTCCCACCAGCAGCACAGACAACCTCTTCTTACCCAGCAGTAAGGTGCTACTGGGAGAGGCACGACACGGGGACTCCGGGAAGATGGA
The DNA here is from genome assembly GCF_023373465.1 of Oncorhynchus keta. Lineage (NCBI taxonomy): Eukaryota > Metazoa > Chordata > Actinopteri > Salmoniformes > Salmonidae > Oncorhynchus > Oncorhynchus keta. Next base: position 2,309 of record NW_026277115.1, on the reverse strand, counting down.
AGGGCTAGCGTTGTCCTGGTAACCATAAAGAGGGGACACAGACACATATCATTATGGATGCTGATGTCACAAAGTGTTTTACAGAAACCCAGCCCAGCCCTCAATAGAGCAAGCTGTATGGTAGACCCGTTATGGTAGACCAGACCAAGCTGTACCATCTTGTGTTCTGATCTGGAGAGACTCTTCTCTGCCTCGTCAGCATCAGGATGTTGTTGAGAGCTCCCCAGAGAAATAGTCATGTCTCTCTCCTGTGTGAGCGAGGACGTCAAACAGATGGTAAACTGATGACCATCTATTGCAATCATAGAGTCTTACAAGAGGCATGAATATGTCTAAAATGGCCACTTTCATCATGATTTCCTAAAATACTGTTTGTGATGCAAATGTAAAAGGGTCGTTCCACAAAATGGGTGGCTTTTGCGTCCCTTTGTTATTTTAAGTAGAAAATATGCACCAATATTGAATTTTAAAAGACTGTTATATTAGATGAGGTGCACTTCAATGTAGACCACATGGAGAATTCAATAAATCTAATTTAAAAGTCCCGAAAATATATGTACCAAATGCAGATTTTACATTTAACAATTTATAGAGTACAAAACTTATTCAAGTGTAGAACTTCAGTAGAATGCCCCTTTAAAACCCACATTAGTTCAACAACGGCATAGTTTGTGCCCCTGTTTAAGACAGTACTCACTGGTGTTAATCTGATATTCTGTCTCCTCCTCTTTCACTCTCAAAACGTCTTCCTCCTTCACCTTTATTGAGATAGCATCCTCTTCCTCTCTAAAAGGTTCTTTCTCTTCTTTCACTATAACAGCCTCCTCTTCTTTCACTGTAACAGCCTCCTCTTCTTTCACTGTAACAGCCTCCTCTTCTTTCACTGCAACAGCCTCCTCTTCTTTCACTGTAACACCCTCATCTTCCACGACAATGTTCAGTCCCAGAGCTTCTTTTTCCGTCCAGCAGACCACCTCTTCTTCAGCAGGGGAGGAGTAGTTTAGTGAACTCATGATCAGGGATGTTAGCTAGTTAGTTAGCATTAGCGACTAGCCTCGTGCTAACCTCAGTATCAATCTTTAACACGTCAAATTTAACAAGAACATTAGGTTAAAGGTCATCAGATGATAAGTCAACAGAAATGCGTTTAAAACACTGAGATTAGCTAATGTACACAAACACGGTGTAAAGCGTCAATCTATCGGTTTTATGTTGTCTAGCAGGCTACCGAGGTGGTTGAAAGAGTTGCGCCGTATTGTATTACCTGAAGGGTCCCGTCCAGTCCATTATACGTCACGCATGAAGCATCACCTGAAAGACGCAGATCGCCATCTGCTGACTGGAGTGGGTAACGCAGTTTGGAAAATAGTTACTACACTCTTGTATTGGAAAGAATGTCATAATAATTTAACAATAAGCTGATATATTTTCTCTTACAAATAATACTGTCCTGTACACAGACGTAGATCTTAATATGAATATGTGGATGATGAATAAATACATCTATGAATAGGTAGTGTGTTAATAAACATTTTTTACATAAGGTTTAATCTTGATGTGACCATACTATTCCCTTAAAGCCACGCTCTATAAAATACAAATCATCCTGTAAACAACAGAACAAATGCATCACATGCAAATAGCACTTGATTATCTGTAGTGCTTTACACTGGGTAGACAAAACATTAAGAACAGCTGCTCCTTCCATGACTTAGAAAGACTAGGTGAATCCAGGCTAAAGCTACGATCCCTTATTGATGCCACAAGTTAAATCCACTTCAGTCAGTGTAGGTGAAGGGGGAGTCGGGTTAAATAAGGAATTTTAAGCCGTGAGACATGAGACATGGACTGTGCATGTGTGCCATTCAGAGGGTAAATGGGGAAGACAAAATATTTAAGTTACTTTGAACGGGGTATGGTAGTAGGTGCAAGGCGCCTCGGTTTGTGTCAAGAACTGCAACGCTGCTGGGTTTTTCAGCTCAACAGTTCCCATGTGTACCAAGAGTGGTCCACCATCCAAACAGTGGCGGTCAGTGCCGTTTAAGATGAGGGAGGACCATTTGTGTTTTCATGAGCATGGCCTTATTTCTACTACAGCATATTGGACGACTGTCATTCATATTCCATTCATGTAACACCGATACTACATAATACTAACATTTCCCTATACCCATCATGAGGTAACAAATGAATGAAAGTTTAGAATGTAGGTTCACGCAGGTCGAGAGAAAATTTTGAGGTGACAAACAGTGACACATTCAATATCGCCTTGCACACTGTCGCCTGCATCTAGCTGAAATAGAGGTTCT
>NW_026277114.1:0-55038 GCF_023373465.1 Oncorhynchus keta | reverse complement strand
TATGGAGAATTATCTACACATCACTATGTATGGAGAATTATCTACACATTATGTATGGAGAATTATCTACACATCACTATGTATGGAGAATTATCTACACATCACTATGTATGGAGAATTATCTCAACATTATGTATGGAGAATTATCTACACATCACTATGTATGGAGAATTATCTCAACATTATGTATGGAGAATTATCTACACATCACTATGTATGGAGAATTATCTACACATCACTATGTATGGAGAATTATCTCAACATTATGTATGGAGAATTATCTACACATCACTATGTATGGAGAATTATCTCAACATTATGTATGGAGAATTATCTACACATCACTATGTATCGAGAATTATCTCAACATTATGTATGGAGAATTATCTACACATCACTATGTATGGCGAATTATCCACACATCACTATGTATGGTGAATTATCTACACATTATGTATGGAGAATTATCTACACATCACTATGTATGGAGAATTATCTACACATCACTATGTATGGCAAATTATCCACACATCACTATGTATGGAGAATTATCTACACATTATGTATGGAGAATTATCTACACATCCCTATGTATGGATAATTATCTACACATTATTTATGGAGAATTATCTACACATCACTATGTTTGGAGAATTATCTACACATCACTATGTATGGCGAATTATCCACACATCACTATGTATGGTGAATTATCTACACATTATGTATGGAGAATTATCTACACATCACTATGTATGGAGAATTATCTACACATGATGTATGGAGAATAATCTACACATCACTATGTATGGAGAATTATCCACACATCACTCTGTATGGAGAATTATCTACACATCACTATGTATGGAGAATTATCTCAACATTATGTATGGAGAATTATCTACACATCACTATGTATGGAGAAGTATCTACACATTATGTATGGAGAATTATCTACACATCACTATGTATGGAGAATTATCTACACATCACTATGTATGGCGAGTTATCCACACATCACTATGTATGGTGAATTATCTACACATTATGTATGGAGAATTATCTACACATCACTATGTATGGAGAATTATCTACACATCACTATGTATGGAGAATTATCTCAACATTATGTATGGAGAATTATCTACACATCACTATGTATGGAGAATTATCTCAACATTATGTATGGAGAATTATCTACACATCACTATGTATGGAGAATTATCTCAACATTATGTATGGAGAATTATCTACACATCACTATGTATGGCGAATTATCCACACATCACTATGTATGGTGAATTATCTACACATTATGTATGGAGAATTATCTACACATCACTATGTATGGAGAATTATCTACACATCACTATGTATGGCGAATTATCCACACATCACTATGTATGGAGAATTATCTACACATTATGTTTGGAGAATTATCTACACATCACTATGTATGGAGAATTATCTCAACATTATGTATGGAGAATTATCTACACATCACTATGTATGGAGAAGTATCTCAACATTATGTATGGAGAATTATCTACACATCACTATATATGAGGAATTATCTACACATCACTCTGTATGGAGAATTATCTACACATCACTATGTATGGAGAATTATCTCAACATTATGTATGGAGAATTATCTACACATCACTATGTATGAGGAATTATCTACACATCACTATGTATGGAGAATTATCTACACATCACTATGTATGGAGAATTATCTCAACATTATGTATGGAGAATTATCTACACATCACTATGTATGGAGAATTATCTCAACATTATGTATGGAGAATTATCTACACATCACTATGTATGGAGAATTATCTCAACATTATGTATGGAGAATTATCTACACATCACTATGTATGGCGAATTATCCACACATCACTATGTATGGTGAATTATCTACACATTATGTATGGAGAATTATCTACACATCACTATGTATGGAGAATTATCTACACATCACTATGTATGTGAATTATCCACACATCACTATGTATGGAGAATTATCTACACATTATGTTTGGAGAATTATCTACACATCACTATGTATGGAGAATTATCTCAACATTATGTATGGAGAATTATCTACACATCACTATGTATGAGGAATTATCTACACATCACTCTGTATGGAGAATTATCTACACATCACTATGTATGGAGAATTATCTCAACATTATGTATGGAGAATTATCTACACATCACTATGTATGAAATTATCTCAACATTATGTATGGAGAATTATCTGCATCACTATGTATGAGGAATTATCTACACATCACTCTGTATGGAGAATTATCTACACATCACTATGTATGGAGAATTATCTACACATTATGTATGGAGAATTATCTACACATCATTATGTATTGAGAATTATCCACACATCATATATGGAGAACTATCTACACATTATATACGTAGAACTATCTACACATTATATATGGAGAATTATCTACATATTATGTATGGAGAATTATCTACACATTATGTATGGAGAATTATCAACACATCACTATGTATGGAGAATTATCCACACATGACTATGTATGGTGAATTATCTACACATCACTATGTATGGAGAATTATCTACACATTATTTATGGAGAATTATCTACACATCACTATGTATGGAGAATTATCTACACATCACTATGTATGGAGAATTATCTACACATCACTATGTATGGAGAATTATCCACACATTTTCGTTTCATTGCAGTGCAGCGGTTGATTTGTTTGATCGTGGCTAGCTGCATAGCCGTTTTTGTTTCAAAGATAATTGTGTAGTCTAGACCGATTCCCTAGGTTAGCTAGCCAGCTATTGTCGTTCTTTTAACTCAACGTAACGTAAACAACACTGCTAGCTAGCCAGCTAGCCCCAATAGCAGCACTGTAGAATTATTACACTCAACGGAACGACTTGATTAGTGTAGTGTCAACAACGCAGCTACTGCCAGCTAGCCTACTTTAGCAGTACTGTATCATTTTAATCATTTTAGTCAATAAGATTCTTGCTACGTAAGCTTAACTTTCTGAACATTCGAGGCGTGTAGTCCGCTTGTCATTCAATTTCCTTACATTAGCGTAGCCTTTTCTGTAGCCTGTCAACTATGTGTCTGTCTATCCCTGTTCTCTCCTCTCTGCACAGACCATACAAACGCTCCCACACCGCGTGGCCTCGACCACCCTAACCTGGTGGTCCCAGCAGCGTTTACCCACGTGGGTTCCAGGTCTCTGTTAGCCTCTGGAACTGCCAATCTGCGGCCAACAAGGCAGAGTTCATCTCAGCCTATGCCTCCCTCCAGTCCCTTGACTTCTGGCACTGACGGAAACATGGATCACCACAGATAACACTGCTACCCTACTGCTCTCTCCTAGTCCGCCCGTGTTCTCGCACACCCAGAGCTTCTGGTCAGCGGGGTGGTGGCACCATGATCCTCATCTCTCCCAAGTGGTCTTTCTCTCTTTCTCCCTTACCCATCTGTCTATTGCCTCCTTTGAATTCCATGCTGTCACAGTTACCAGCCCTTTCAAAGCAACATCCTATCATTTATCGCCTCCAGGTTCCCTCGGAGAGTTCATCAATGAGCTGATGCCTTGATAAGCTCCTTTCCTGAGGACGGCTCACCTCTCACAGTTCTGGGCGACTTTTAACCTCCCCACGTCTACCTTTGACTCATTCCTCTCTGCCTCCTTCTTTCCACTCCTCTCCTCTTTTGACCTCACCCTCTCACCCTCCCCCTACTCACAAGGCAGGCAATACGCTTGACCTCATCTTTACTAGATGCTGTTCTTCCACTAACCTCATTGCAACTCCCTCCAAGTCTCCACCACTACCTTGTATCCTTTTTCCTCTCGCTCTCATCCAACACTTCCCACACTGCCCCTACTCGGATGGTATCGCGCCGTCCCAATCTTCGCTCTCTCTCCCCGCTTCTCTCCTCTTCCATCCTATCTTCTCTTCCCTCTGCTCAAACTTTCTCAACCTATCTCCTGATTCTGCCTCCTCAACCTCCTCTCCTCCCTTACTGCATCCTTTGACTCCCTATGTCCCTATCCTCCCAGGCCGGCTCGGTCCTCCCCTCCCGCTCCGTGGCTCGGCGACTCATTGCGAGCTCACAGAACAGGGCTCCGGGCAGCCGAGCGGAAATGGAGAAAACTCCTTCTCCCTGCGGACCTGGCATCCTTTCACTCCCTCCTCTCTACATTTTCCTCCTCTGTCTCTGCTGCTAAAGCCACTTTCTACCATTCTAAATTCCAAGCATCTGCCTCTAACCCTAGGAAGCTCTTTGCCACCTTCTCCTCCCTCCTGAATCCTCCCCCCCTCCCTCCTCCCTCTCTGCAGATGACTTCGTCAACCATTTTGAAAAAGAAGGTCGATGACATCCGATCCTCGTTGCTAAGTCAAACGACACCGCTGGTTCTTCTCACTGCCCTACCTATGCTCTGACCTCTTTCTCCCTCTCTCTCCAGATGAAATCTCGCGTCTTGTGACGGCCGGCCGCCCAACAACCTGCCCGCTTGACCCTATCCCCTCCTCTCTTCTCCAGACCATTTCCGGAGACCTTCTCCCTTACCTTACCTCGCTCATCAACTCATCCCTGACCGCTGGCTCGTCCCTCCCGTCTTCAAGAGAGCGAGAGTTGCACCCCTTCTGAAAAAACCTACACTCGATCCCTCCGATGTCAGCAACTACAGACCAGTATCCCTTCTCTCTTTTCTCTCCAAAACTCTTGAGGCGTGCCGTCCTTGGCCAGCTCTACCGCTATCTCTCAGAATGACCTTCTTGATCCAAATCAGTCAGGTTTCAAGACTAGTCATTCAACTGAGACTGCTCTTCTCTGTATCACGGAGGGCTCCGCACTGCTAAAGCTAACTCTCTCTCCTCTGCTCTCATCCTTCTAGACCTATCGGCTGCCTTCGATACTGTGAACCATCAGATCCTCCTCTCCACCTCTCCGAGTTGGGCATCTCCCGCGGCCTGCACGCTGGATTGCGTCCTACCTGACAGGTCGCTCCTACCAGGTGGCGTGGCGAGAATCTGTCTCCTCACCACGCGCTCTCACCACTGGTGTCCCCCAGGGCTCTGTTCTAGGCCCTCTCTTATTCTCGCTATACACCAAGTCACTTGGCTCTGTCATAACCTCACATGGTCTCTCCTATCATTGCTATGCAGACGACACACAATTAATCTTCTCCTTTCCCCCTTCTGATGACCAGGTGGCGAATCGCATCTCTGCATGTCTGGCAGACATATCAGTGTGGATGACGGATCACCACCTCAAAAGCTGAACCTCAGCAAGACGGAGCTCCTCTTCCTCCCGGGAAGGACTGCCCGTTCCATGATCTCGCCATCACGGTTGACAACTCCATTGTGTCCTCCTCCCAGAGCGCTAAGAACCTTGGCGTGATCCTGGACAACACCCTGGCGTTCTCAACTAACATCAAGGCGGTGTCCCGTTCCTGTAGGTTCATGCTCTACAACATCCGCAGAGTGCGACCCTGCCTCACACAGGAAGCGGGCGCAGGTCCTAATCCAGGCACTTGTCATCTCCCGTCTTGATTACTGCAACTCGCTGTTGGCTGGGCTCCCCTGCCTGTGCCATTAAACCCCTACAACTCATCCAGAACGCGCAGCCCGTCTGGTGTTCAACCTTCCCAAGTTCTCTCACGTCACCCCGCTCCTCCGCTCTCTCCACTGGCTTCCAGTTGAAGCTCGCATCCGCTACAAAGACCATGGTGCTCGCCTACCTTGGAGCTGTGAGGGGAACGGGCACCTCAATGCCTCAGGCTCTGATCAGGCCCTACACCCAAACAAGGGCACTGCGTTCATCCACCTCTGGCCTGCTTGCCTCCCTACCACTGAGGAAGTACAGTTCCCCGCTCAGCCCAGTCAAAACTGTTCGCTGCTCTGGCCCCCAATGGTGGAACAAACTCCCTCACGACGCCAGGACAGCGGAGTCAATCACCACCTTCCGGAGACACCTGAAACCCCACCTCTTCAAGGAATACCTAGGATAGGGTAAGTAAGGGTAAGTAATCCTTCTCACCCCCCTTCTCCCCCAACAAGATTTAGATGCAAGTGGCTGTTCCACTGGTTGTCATAAGGTGTATGCACCAATTTGTAAGTCGCTCTGGATAAGAGCGTCTGCTAAATGACTTAAATGTAAATGTAAATGTATGGTGAATTATCTACACATTATGTATGGAGAATTATCTACACATAATTATGTATTGACAATTATCCACACATCATATATGGAGAACTATCTACACATTATATATGTAGAACTATCTACACATTATATATGGATAATTATCTACATATTATGTATGGAGAATTATCTACACATCACTATGTATGGAGAATTATCTACACATCACTATGTATGGAGAATTATCTCAACATTATGTATGGAGAATTATCTACACATCACTATGTATGGAGAATTATCTCAACATTATGTATGGAGAATTATCTACACATCACTATGTATCGAGAATTATCTCAACATTATGTATGGAGAATTATCTACATCACTATGTATGGCGAATTATCCACACATCACTATGTATGGTGAATTATCTACACATTATGTATGGAGAATTATCTACACATCACTATGTATGGAGAATTATCTACACATCACTATGTATGGAGAATTATCTCAACATTATGTATGGAGAATTATCTACACATCACTATGTATGGAGAATTATCTCAGCATTATGTATGGAGAATTATCTACACATCACTATGTATGGAGAATTATCTACACATCACTATGTATGGAGAATTATCTCAACATTATGTATGGAGAATTATCTACACATCACTATGTATGGAGAATTATCTCAACATTATGTATGGAGAATTATCTACACATCACTATGTATCGAGAATTATCTCAACATTATGTATGGAGAATTATCTACACATCACTATGTATGGCGAATTATCCACACATCACTATGTATGGTGAATTATCTACACATTATGTATGGAGAATTATCTACACATCACTATGTATGGAGAATTATCTACACATCACTATGTATGGCGAATTATCCACACATCACTATGTATGGAGAATTATCTACACATTATGTATGGAGAATTATCTACACATCCCTATGTATGGATAATTATCTACACATTATTTATGGAGAATTATCTACACATCACTATGTTTGGAGAATTATCTACACATCACTATGTATGGCGAATTATCCACACATCACTATGTATGGTGAATTATCTACACATTATGTATGGAGAATTATCTACACATCACTATGTATGGAGAATTATCTACACATGATGTATGGAGAATAATCTACACATCACTATGTATGGAGAATTATCCACACATCACTCTGTATGGAGAATTATCTACACATCACTATGTATGGAGAATTATCTCAACATTATGTATGGAGAATTATCTACACATCACTATGTATGGAGAAGTATCTACACATTATGTATGGAGAATTATCTACACATCACTATGTATGGAGAATTATCTACACATCACTATGTATGGCGGAGTTATCCACACATCACTATGTATGGTGAATTATCTACACATTATGTATGGAGAATTATCTACACATCACTATGTATGGAGAATTATCTACACATCACTATGTATGGAGAATTATCTCAACATTATGTATGGAGAATTATCTACACATCACTATGTATGGAGAATTATCTCAACATTATGTATGGAGAATTATCTACACATCACTATGTATGGAGAATTATCTCAACATTATGTATGGAGAATTATCTACACATCACTATGTATGGCGAATTATCCACACATCACTATGTATGGTGAATTATCTACACATTATGTATGGAGAATTATCTACACATCACTATGTATGGAGAATTATCTACACATCACTATGTATGGCGAATTATCCACACATCACTATGTATGGAGAATTATCTACACATTATGTTTGGAGAATTATCTACACATCACTATGTATGGAGAATTATCTCAACATTATGTATGGAGAATTATCTACACATCACTATGTATGGAGAATTATCTCAACATTATGTATGGAGAATTATCTACACATCACTATGTATGAGGAATTATCTACACATCACTCTGTATGGAGAATTATCTACACATCACTATGTATGGAGAATTATCTCAACATTATGTATGGAGAATTATCTACACATCACTATGTATGGAGAATTATCTCAACATTATGTATGGAGAATTATCTACACATCACTATGTATGAGGAATTATCTACACATCACTCTGTATGGAGAATTATCCACACATGACTATATATGGTGAATTATCTACACATCACTATGTATGGAGAATTATCTACACATTATTTATGGAGAATTATCTACACATCACTATGTATGGAGAATTATCTACACATTATGTATGGAGAATTATCTACACATAATTATGTATTGAGAATTATCCACACATCATATATGGAGAACTATCTACACATTATATATGTGTAGAACTATCTACACATTATATATATGGATAATTATCTACATATTATGTATCGAGAATTATCTACACATTATGTATGGAGAATTATCTACACATCATTATGTATTGAGAATTATCCACACATCATATATGGAGAACTATCTACACATTATATACGTAGAACTATCTACACATTATATATGGAGAATTATCTACATATTATGTATGGAGAATTATCTACACATTATGTATGGAGAATTATCAACACATCACTATGTATGGAGAATTATCCACACATGACTATGTATGGTGAATTATCTACACATCACTATGTATGGAGAATTATCTACACATTATTTATGGAGAATTATCTACACATCACTATGTATGGAGAATTATCTACACATCACTATGTATGGAGAATTATCCACACATCACTATGTATGGTGAATTATCTACACATTATGTATGGAGAATTATCTACACATAATTATGTATTGAGAATTATCCACACATCATATAAGGAGAACTATCTACACATTATATATGTAGAACTATCTACACATTATATATGGATAATTATCTACATATTATGTATCGAGAATTATCTACACATTATGTATGGAGAATTATCTACACATCACTATGTATGGAGAATTATCTCAACATTATGTATGGAGAATTATCTACACATCACTATGTATGGAGAATTATCTCAACATTATGTATGGAGAATTATCTACACATCACTATGTATGGAGAATTATCTACACATCACTATGTATGGAGAATTATCTCAACATTATGTATGGAGAATTATCTACACATCACTATGTATGGAGAATTATCTCAACATTATGTATGGAGAATTATCTACACATCACTATGTATCGAGAATTATCTCAACATTATGTATGGAGAATTATCTACACATCACTATGTATGGCGAATTATCCACACATCACTATGTATGGTGAATTATCTACACATTATGTATGGAGAATTATCTACACATCACTATGTATGGAGAATTATCTACACATCACTATGTATGGAGAATTATCTCAACATTATGTATGGAGAATTATCTACACATCACTATGTATGGAGAATTATCTCAACATTATGTATGGAGAATTATCTACACATCACTATGTATGGAGAATTATCTACACATCACTATGTATGGAGAATTATCTCAACATTATGTATGGAGAATTATCTACACATCACTATGTATGGAGAATTATCTCAACATTATGTATGGAGAATTATCTACACATCACTATGTATCGAGAATTATCTCAACATTATGTATGGAGAATTATCTACACATCACTATGTATGGCGAATTATCCACACATCACTATGTATGGTGAATTATCTACACATTATGTATGGAGAATTATCTACACATCACTATGTATGGAGAATTATCTACACATCACTATGTATGGCGAATTATCCACACATCACTATGTATGGAGAATTATCTACACATTATGTATGGAGAATTATCTACACATCCCTATGTATGGATAATTATCTACACATTATTTATGGAGAATTATCTACACATCACTATGTTTGGAGAATTATCTACACATCACTATGCATGGCGAATTATCCACACATCACTATGTATGGTGAATTATCTACACATTATGTATGGAGAATTATCTACACATCACTATGTATGGAGAATTATCTACACATGATGTATGGAGAATAATCTACACATCACTATGTATGGAGAATTATCCACACATCACTCTGTATGGAGAATTATCTACACATCACTATGTATGGAGAATTATCTCAACATTATGTATGGAGAATTATCTACACATCACTATGTATGGAGAAGTATCTACACATTATGTATGGAGAATTATCTACACATCACTATGTATGGAGAATTATCTACACATCACTATGTATGGCGAGTTATCCACACATCACTATGTATGGTGAATTATCTACACATTATGTATGGAGAATTATCTACACATCACTATGTATGGAGAATTATCTACACATCACTATGTATGGAGAATTATCTCAACATTATGTATGGAGAATTATCTACACATCACTATGTATGGAGAATTATCTCAACATTATGTATGGAGAATTATCTACACATCACTATGTATGGAGAATTATCTCAACATTATGTATGGAGAATTATCTACACATCACTATGTATGGCGAATTATCCACACATCACTATGTATGGTGAATTATCTACACATTATGTATGGAGAATTATCTACACATCACTATGTATGGAGAATTATCTACACATCACTATGTATGGCGAATTATCCACACATCACTATGTATGGAGAATTATCTACACATTATGTTTGGAGAATTATCTACACATCACTATGTATGGAGAATTATCTCAACATTATGTATGGAGAATTATCTACACATCACTATGTATGGAGAATTATCTCAACATTATGTATGGAGAATTATCTACACATCACTATGTATGAGGAATTATCTACACATCACTCTGTATGGAGAATTATCTACACATCACTATGTATGGAGAATTATCTCAACATTATGTATGGAGAATTATCTACACATCACTATGTATGGAGAATTATCTCAACATTATGTATGGAGAATTATCTACACATCACTATGTATGAGGAATTATCTACACATCACTCTGTATGGAGAATTATCTACACATCACTATGTATGGAGAATTATCTACACATTATGTATGGAGAATTATCTACACATCATTATGTATTGAGAATTATCCACACATCATATATGGAGAACTATCTACACATTATATACGTAGAACTATCTACACATTATATATGGAGAATTATCTACATATTATGTATGGAGAATTATCTACACATTATGTATGGAGAATTATCAACACATCACTATGTATGGAGAATTATCCACACATGACTATGTATGGTGAATTATCTACACATCACTATGTATGGAGAATTATCTACACATTATTTATGGAGAATTATCTACACATCACTATGTATGGAGAATTATCTACACATTATGTATGGAGAATTATCTACACATAATTATGTATTGAGAATTATCCACACATCATATATGGAGAACTATCTACACATTATATATGTAGAACTATCTACACATTATATATGGATAATTATCTATATTATGTATCGAGAATTATCTACACATTATGTATGGAGAATTATCTACACATCATTATGTATTGAGAATTATCCACACATCATATATGGAGAACTATCTACACATTATATACGTAGAACTATCTACACATTATATATGGAGAATTATCTACATATTATGTATGGAGAATTATCTACACATTATGTATGGAGAATTATCAACACATCACTATGTATGGAGAATTATCCACACATGACTATGTATGGTGAATTATCTACACATCACTATGTATGGAGAATTATCTACATTATTTATGGAGAATTATCTACACATCACTATGTATGGAGAATTATCTACACATCACTATGTATGGAGAATTATCTACACATCACTATGTATGGAGAATTATCCACACATCACTATGTATGGTGAATTATCTACACATTATGTATGGAGAATTATCTACACATAATTATGTATTGAGAATTATCCACATCATATATGGAGAACTATCTACACATTATATATGTAGAACTATCTACACATTATATATGGATAATTATCTACATATTATGTATCGAGAATTATCTACACATTATGTATGGAGAATTATCTACACATCACTATGTATGGAGAATTATCTCAACATTATGTATGGAGAATTATCTACACATCACTATGTATGGAGAATTATCTCAACATTATGTATGGAGAATTATCTACACATCACTATGTATGGAGAATTATCTACACATCACTATGTATGGAGAATTATCTCAACATTATGTATGGAGAATTATCTACACATCACTATGTATGGAGAATTATCTCAACATTATGTATGGAGAATTATCTACACATCACTATGTATGGAGAATTATCTCAACATTATGTATGGAGAATTATCTACACATCACTATGTATGGAGAAGTATCTACACATTATGTATGGAGAATTATCTACACATCACTATGTATGGAGAATTATCTACACATCACTATGTATGGCCAGTTATCCACACATCACTATGTATGGTGAATTATCTACACATTATGTATGGAGAATTATCTACACATCACTATGTATGGAGAATTATCTACACATCACTATGTATGGAGAATTATCTCAACATTATGTATGGAGAATTATCTACACATCACTATGTATGGAGAATTATCTCAACATTATGTATGGAGAATTATCTACACATCACTATGTATGGAGAATTATCTCAACATTATGTATGGAGAATTATCTACACATCACTATGTATGGCGAATTATCCACACATCACTATGTATGGTGAATTATCTACACATTATGTATGGAGAATTATCTACACATCACTATGTATGGAGAATTATCTACACATCACTATGTATGGCTAATTATCCACACATCACTATGTATGGAGAATTATCTACACATTATGTTTGGAGAATTATCTACACATCACTATGTATGGAGAATTATCTCAACATTATGTATGGAGAATTATCTACACATCACTATGTATGGAGAATTATCTCAACATTATGTATGGAGAATTATCTACACATCACTATGTATGAGGAATTATCTACACATCACTCTGTATGGAGAATTATCTACACATCACTATGTATGGAGAATTATCTCAACATTATGTATGGAGAATTATCTACACATCACTATGTATGGAGAATTATCTCAACATTATGTATGGAGAATTATCTACACATCACTATGTATGAGGAATTATCTACACATCACTCTGTATGGAGAATTATCTACACATCACTATGTATGGAGAATTATCTACACATTATGTATGGAGAATTATCTACACATCATTATGTATTGAGAATTATCCACACATCATATATGGAGAACTATCTACACATTATATACGTAGAACTATCTACACATTATATATGGAGAATTATCTACATATTATGTATGGAGAATTATCTACACATTATGTATGGAGAATTATCAACACATCACTATGTATGGAGAATTATCCACACATGACTATGTATGGTGAATTATCTACACATCACTATGTATGGAGAATTATCTACACATTATTTATGGAGAATTATCTACACATCACTATGTATGGAGAATTATCTACACATTATGTATGGAGAATTATCTACACATAATTATGTATTGAGAATTATCCACACATCATATATGGAGAACTATCTACACATTATATATGTAGAACTATCTACACATTATATATGGATAATTATCTACATATTATGTATCGAGAATTATCTACACATTATGTATGGAGAATTATCTACACATCATTATGTATTGAGAATTATCCACACATCATATATGGAGAACTATCTACACATTATATACGTAGAACTATCTACACATTATATATGGAGAATTATCTACATATTATGTATGGAGAATTATCTACACATTATGTATGGAGAATTATCAACACATCACTATGTATGGAGAATTATCCACACATGACTATGTATGGTGAATTATCTACACATCACTATGTATGGAGAATTATCTACACATTATTTATGGAGAATTATCTACACATCACTATGTATGGAGAATTATCTACACATCACTATGTATGGAGAATTATCTACATCACTATGTATGGAGAATTATCCACACATCACTATGTATGGTGAATTATCTACACATTATGTATGGAGAATTATCTACACATAATTATGTATTGAGAATTATCCACACATCATATATGGAGAACTATCTACACATTATATATGTAGAACTATCTACACATTATATATGGATAATTATCTACATATTATGTATCGAGAATTATCTACATTATGTATGGAGAATTATCTACACATCACTATGTATGGAGAATTATCTCAACATTATGTATGGAGAATTATCTACACATCACTATGTATGGAGAATTATCTCAACATTATGTATGGAGAATTATCTACACATCACTATGTATGGAGAATTATCTACACATCACTATGTATGGAGAATTATCTCAACATTATGTATGGAGAATTATCTACACATCACTATGTATGGAGAATTATCTCAACATTATGTATGGAGAATTATCTACACATCACTATGTATCGAGAATTATCTCAACATTATGTATGGAGAATTATCTACACATCACTATGTATGGCGAATTATCCACACATCACTATGTATGGTGAATTATCTACACATTATGTATGGAGAATTATCTACACATCACTATGTATGGAGAATTATCTACACATCACTATGTATGGAGAATTATCTCAACATTATGTATGGAGAATTATCTACACATCACTATGTATGGAGAATTATCTCAACATTATGTATGGAGAATTATCTACACATCACTATGTATGGAGAATTATCTACACATCACTATGTATGGAGAATTATCTCAACATTATGTATGGAGAATTATCTACACATCACTATGTATGGAGAATTATCTCAACATTATGTATGGAGAATTATCTACACATCACTATGTATCGAGAATTATCTCAACATTATGTATGGAGAATTATCTACACATCACTATGTATGGCGAATTATCCACACATCACTATGTATGGTGAATTATCTACATTATGTATGGAGAATTATCTACACATCACTATGTATGGAGAATTATCTACACATCACTATGTATGGCGAATTATCCACACATCACTATGTATGGAGAATTATCTACACATTATGTATGGAGAATTATCTACACATCCCTATGTATGGATAATTATCTACACATTATTTATGGAGAATTATCTACACATCACTATGTTTGGAGAATTATCTACACATCACTATGTATGGCGAATTATCCACACATCACTATGTATGGTGAATTATCTACACATTATGTATGGAGAATTATCTACACATCACTATGTATGGAGAATTATCTACACATGATGTATGGAGAATAATCTACACATCACTATGTATGGAGAATTATCCACACATCACTCTGTATGGAGAATTATCTACACATCACTATGTATGGAGAATTATCTACACATTATGTATGGAGAATTATCTACACATCACTATGTATGGAGAATTATCTACACATCACTATGTATGGCGAGTTATCCACACATCACTATGTATGGTGAATTATCTACACATTATGTATGGAGAATTATCTACACATCACTATGTATGGAGAATTATCTACACATCACTATGTATGGAGAATTATCTCAACATTATGTATGGAGAATTATCTACACATCACTATGTATGGAGAATTATCTCAACATTATGTATGGAGAATTATCTACACATCACTATGTATGGAGAATTATCTCAACATTATGTATGGAGAATTATCTACACATCACTATGTATGGCGAATTATCCACACATCACTATGTATGGTGAATTATCTACACATTATGTATGGAGAATTATCTACACATCACTATGTATGGAGAATTATCTACACATCACTATGTATGGCGAATTATCTACACATCACTATGTATGGAGAATTATCTACACATTATGTTTGGAGAATTATCTACACATCACTATGTATGGAGAATTATCTCAACATTATGTATGGAGAATTATCTACACATCACTATGTATGAGAATTATCTCAACATTATGTATGGAGAATTATCTACACATCACTATGTATGAGGAATTATCTACACATCACTCTGTATGGAGAATTATCTACACATCACTATGTATGGAGAATTATCTCAACATTATGTATGGAGAATTATCTACACATCACTATGTATGGAGAATTATCTCAACATTATGTATGGAGAATTATCTACACATCACTATGTATGAGGAATTATCTACACATCACCTGTATGGAGAATTATCTACACATCACTATGTATGGAGAATTATCTACACATTATGTATGGAGAATTATCTACACATCATTATGTATTGAGAATTATCCACACATCATATATGGAGAACTATCTACACATTATATACGTAGAACTATCTACACATTATATATGGAGAATTATCTACATATTATGTATGGAGAATTATCTACACATTATGTATGGAGAATTATCAACACATCACTATGTATGGAGAGTTATCCACACATGACTATGTATGGTGAATTATCTACACATCACTATGTATGGAGAATTATCTACACATTATTTATGGAGGATTATCTACACATCACTATGTATGGAGAATTATCTACACATTATGTATGGAGAATTATCTACACATAATTATGTATTGAGAATTATCCACACATCATATATGGAGAACTATCTACACATTATATATGTAGAACTATCTACACATTATATATGGATAATTATCTACATATTATGTATCGAGAATTATCTACACATTATGTATGGAGAATTATCTACACATCATTATGTATTGAGAATTATCCACACATCATATATGGAGAACTATCTACACATTATATACGTAGAACTATCTACACATTATATATGGAGAATTATCTACATATTATGTATGGAGAATTATCTACACATTATGTATGGAGAATTATCAACACATCACTATGTATGGAGAATTATCCACACATGACTATGTATGGTGAATTATCTACACATCACTATGTATGGAGAATTATCTACACATTATTTATGGAGAATTATCTACACATCACTATGTATGGAGAATTATCTACACATCACTATGTATGGAGAATTATCTACACATCACTATGTATGGAGAATTATCCACACATCACTATGTATGGTGAATTATCTACACATTATGTATGGAGAATTATCTACACATAATTATGTATTGAGAATTATCCACACATCATATATGGAGAACTATCTACACATTATATATGTAGAACTATCTACACATTATATATGGATAATTATCTACATATTATGTATCGAGAATTATCTACACATTATGTATGGAGAATTATCTACACATCACTATGTATGGAGAATTATCCACACATCACTATGTATGGTGAATTATCTACACATCACTATGTATGGAGAATTATCTACACATTATTTATGGAGAATTATCTACACATCACTAAGTATGGAGAATTATCTACACATCACTATGTATGGCGAATTATCCACACATCACTATGTATGGTGAATTATCTACACATTATGTATGGAGAATTATCTACACATCACTATGTATGGAGAATTATCTACACATCACTATGTATGGCGAATTATCCACACATCACTATGTATGGAGAATTATCCACACATCACTCTGTATGGAGAATTATCTACACATCACTATGTATGGAGAATTATCTCAACATTATGTATGGATAATTATCTACACATCACTATGTATGGAGAATTATCTCAACATTATGTATGGAGAATTATCTACACATCACTATGTATGAGGAATTATCTACACATCACTCTGTATGGAGAATTATCTACACATCACTATGTATGGAGAATTATCTACACATTATGTATAGTGAATTATCTACACATTATGTATGGAGAATTATCTACACATCACTATGTATGGAGAATTATCCACACATGACTATGTATGGTGAATTATCTACACATCGCTATGTATGGATAATTATCTACACATTATTTATGGAGAATTATCTACACATCACTATGTTTGGAGAATTATCTACACATCACTATGTATGGCGAATTATCCACACATCACTATGTATGGTGAATTATCTACACA
Source organism: Oncorhynchus keta (assembly GCF_023373465.1). NCBI lineage: Eukaryota > Metazoa > Chordata > Actinopteri > Salmoniformes > Salmonidae > Oncorhynchus > Oncorhynchus keta. The sequence continues at coordinate 36,661 of NW_026277114.1, read as the reverse complement.
TTATGTATGGAGAATTATCTACACATCACTATGTATGGAGAATTATCTACACATTATGTATGGAGAATTATCTACACATCATTATGTATTGAGAATTATCCACACATCATATATGGAGAACTATCTACACATTATATACGGTAGAACTATCTACACATTATATATGGAGAATTATCTACATATTATGTATGGAGAATTATCTACACATTATTTATGGAGAATTATCTACACATCACTATGTATGGAGAATTATCTACACATCACTATGTATGGCGAATTATCCACACATCACTAAGTATGGTGAATTATCTACACATTATGTATGGAGAATTATCTACACATCACTATGTATGGAGAATTATCTACACATGATGTATGGAGAATTATCTACACATCACTATGTATGGAGAATTATCCACACGTCACTCTGTATGGAGAATTATCTACACATCACTATGTATGGAGAATTATCTACACATCACTATGTATGGAGAATTATCTACACATGATTTATGGAGAATTATCTACACATTATTATGTATGGAGAATTATCTACACATCACTATGTATGGAGAATTATCTCAACATTATGTATGGAGAATTATTTACACATCACTATGTATGAGGAATTATCTACACATCACTCTGTATGGAGAATTATCTACACATCACTATGTATGGAGAATTATCTCAACATTATGTATGGAGAATTATTTACACATCACTATGTATGAGGAATTATCTACACATCACTCTGTATGGAGAATTATCTACACATCACTATGTATGGAGAATTATCTACACATTATGTATGGAGAATTATCTACACATTATTATGTATGGAGAATTATCTACACATCACTATGTATGGAGAATTATCTCAACATTATGTATGGAGAATTATTTACACATCACTATGTATGAGGAATTATCTACACATCACTATGTATGGAGAATTATCTACACATCACTATGTATGGAGAATTATCTACACATTATATACGGAGAACTATCTACACATTATATATGTAGAACTATCTACACATTATATATGGAGAATTATCTACATGTTATGTATGGAGAATTATCTACACATTATGTATGGAGAATTATCTACACATCACTATGTATGGAGAATTATCCACACATCACTATGTATGGTGAATTATCTACACATCACTATGTATGGAGAATTATCTACACATTATTTATGGAGAATTATCTACACATCACGATGTATGGATAATTATCTACACATCACTATGTATGGCGAATTATCCACACATCACTATGTATGGTGAATTATCTACACATTATGTATGGAGAATTAACTACACATCACTATGTATGGAGAATTATCTACACATCACTATGTATGGTGAATTATCCACACATCACTATGTATGGAGAATTATCCACAAATCACTATGTATGGAGAATTATCTACACATCACTATGTATTGAGAATTATCTCAACATTATGTATGGAGAATTATCTACACATCACTATGTATGGAGAATTATCCACACATCATATGTATGGTGAATTATCTACACATTATGTATGGAGAATTATCTACACATCACAATGTATGGAGAATTATCTACACATGATGTATGGAGAATTATCTACACATCACTCTGTATGGAGAATTATCTACACATCACTATGTATGGAGAATTATCTCAACATTATGTATGGAGAATTATCTACACATCACTATGTATGGATAATTATCTACACATTATGTATGGAGAATGATCTACACATCACTATGTATGGAGAATTATCTACACATCACTATGTATGGCGAATTATCCACACATCACTATGTATGGTGAATTATCTACACATTATGTATGGAGAATTATCTACACATCACTATGTATGGAGAATTATCTCAACATTATGTATGGAGAATTATCTACACATCACTATGTATGGGGAATTATCTACACATCACTCTGTATGGAGAATTATCTACAAATCACTATGTATGGAGAATTATCTCAACATTATGTATGGAGAATTATTTACACATCACTATGTATGAGGAATTATCTACACATCACTCTGTATGGAGAATTATCTACACATCACTATGTATGGAGAATTATCTACACATTATGTATGGAGAATTATCTACACATTATTATGTATGGAGAATTATCTACACATCACTATGTATGGAGAATTATCTCAACATTATGTATGGAGAATTATCTACACATCACTATGTATGAGGAATTATCTACACATCACTCTGTATGGAGAATTATCTACACATCACTATGTATGGAGAATTATCTACACATTATATATGTAGAACTATCTACACATTATATATATAGAACTATCTACACATTATATATGGAGAATTATCTACATGTTATGTATGGAGAATTATCTACACATTATGTATGGAGAATTATCTACACATCACTATGTATGGAGAATTATCCACACATCACTATGTATGGTGAATTATCTACACATCACTATGTATGGAGAATTATCTACACATTATTTATGGAGAATTATCTACACATCACGATGTATGGATAATTATCTACACATCACTATGTATGGCGAATTATCCACACATCACTATGTATGGTAAATTATCTACACATTATGTATGGAGAATTAACTACACATCACTATGTATGGAGAATTATCTACACATCACTATGTATGGTGAATTATCCACACATCACTATGTATGGAGAATTATCCACAAATCACTCTGTATGGAGAATTATCTACACATCACTATGTATTGAGAATTATCTCAACATTATGTATGGAGAATTATCTACACATCACTATGTATGGCGAATTATCCACACATCACTATGTATGGTGAATTATCTACACATTATGTATGGAGAATTATCTACACATCACAATGTATGGAGAATTATCTACACATGATGTATGGAGAATTATCTACACATCACTATGTATGGAGAATTATCTACACATCACTATGTATGGAGAATTATCTCAACATTATGTATGGAGAATTATCTACACATCACTATGTATGGATAATTATCTACACATTATGTATGGAGAATTATCTACACATCACTATGTATGGAGAATTATCTACACATCACTATGTATGGAGAATTATCCACACATCACTATGTATGGTGAATTATCTACACATTATGTATGGAGAATTATCTACACATCACTATGTATGGAGAATTATCTCAACATTATGTATGGAGAATTATCTACACATCACTATGTATGGGGAATTATCTACACATCACTCTGTATGGAGAATTATCTACAAATCACTATGTATGGAGAATTATCTACACATTATGTATGGAGAATTATCTACACATAATTATGTATTGAGAATTATCCACACATCATATATGGAGAACTATCTACACATTATATATGTAGAACTATCTACACATTATATATGGATAATTATCTACACATTATGTATGGAGAATTATCTACACATTATGTATGGAGAATTATCTACACATCACTATGTATGGAGAATTATCCAAACATCACTATGTATGGTGAATTATCTACACATCACTATGTATGGAGAATTATCTACACATTATTTATGGAGAATTATCTACACATCACTATGTATGGAGAATTATCTACACATCACTATGTATGGAGAATTATCCACACATCACTATGTATGGTGAATTATCTACACATTATGTATGGAGAATTATCTACACATCACTATGTATGGAGAATTATCTACACATCACTATGTATGGAGAATTATCCACACATCACTATGTATGGAGAATTATCCACACATCACTCTGTATGGAGAATTATCTACACATCACTATGTATGGAGAATTATCTCAACATTATGTATGGAGAATTATCTACACATCACTATGTATGAGGAATTATCTAAACATCACTCTGTATGGAGAATTATCTACACATCACTATGTATGGAGAATTATCTACACATTATGTATGGAGAATTATCTACACATCATTATGTATTGAGAATTATCCACACATCATATATGGAGAACTATCTACACATTATATACGTAGAACTATCTACACATTATATATGGAGAATTATCTACATATTATGTATGGAGAATTATCTACACATTATGTATGGAGAATTATCTACACATCACTATGTATGGAGAATTATCCACACATGACTATGTATGGTGAATTATCTACACATCACTATGTATGGAGAATTATCTACACATTATTTATGGAGAATTATCTACACATCACTATGTATGGAGAATTATCTACACATCACTATGTATGGCGAATTATCCACACATCACTATGTATGGTGAATTATCTACACATTATGTATGGAGAATTATCTACACATCACTATGTATGGAGAATTATCTACACATGATGTATGGAGAATTATCTACACATCACTATGTATGGAGAATTATCCACACATCACTCTGTATGGAGAATTATCTACACATCACTATGTATGGAGAATTATCTCAACATTATGTATGGAGAATTATTTACACATCACTATGTATGAGGAATTATCTACACATCACTCTGTATGGAGAATTATCTACACATCACTATGTATGGAGAATTATCTACACATCACTATGTATGGCGAGTTATCCACACATCACTATGTATGGTGAATTATCTACACATTATGTATGGAGAATTATCTACACATCACTATGTATGGAGAATTATCTACACATCACTATGTATGGAGAATTATCTCAACATTATGTATGGAGAATTATATACACATCACTATGTATGGAGAATTATCTCAACATTATGTATGGAGAATGATCTACACATCACTATGTATGGGGAATTATCTACACATCACTCTGTATGGAGAATTATCTACACATCACTATGTATGGAGAATTATCTACACATTATGTATGGAGAATTATCTACACATCATTATGTATTGAGAATTATCCACACATCATATATGGAGAACTATCTACACATTATATATGTAGAACTATCTACACATTATATATGGAGAATTATCTACATATTATGTATGGAGAATTATCTACACATTATGTATGGAGAATTATCTACACATCACTATGTATGGAGAATTATCCACACATCACTATGTATGGTGAATTATCTACACATCACTATGTATGGAGAATTATCTACACATTATTTATGGAGAATTATCTACACATCACTATGTATGGAGAATTATCTACACATCACTATGTATGGCGAATTATCCACACATCACTATGTATGGTGAATTATCTACACATTATGTATGGAGAATTATCTACACATCACTATGTATGGAGAATTATCTACACATGATGTATGGAGAATTATCTACACATCACTGTGTATGGAGAATTATCCACACATCACTCTGTATGGAGAATTATCTACACATCACTATGTATGGAGAATTATCTCAACATTATGTATGGAGAATTATTTACACATCACTATGTATGAGGAATTATCTACACATCACTCTGTATGGAGAATTATCTACACATCACTATGTATGGAGAATTATCTACACATCACTATGTATGGCGAGTTATCCACACATCACTATGTATGGTGAATTATCTACACATTATATATGGAGAATTATCTACACATCACTATGTATGGAGAATTATCTACACATCACTATGTATGGAGAATTATCTCAACATTATGTATGGAGAATTATCTACACATCACTATGTATGGAGAATTATCTCAACATTATGTATGGAGAATGATCTACACATCACTATGTATGGGAATTATCTACACATCACTCTGTATGGAGAATTATCTACACATCACTCTGTATGGAGAATTATCTACACATCACTATGTATGGAGAATTATCTACACATCACTATGTATGGCGAATTATCCACACATCACTATGTATGGTGAATTATCTACACATTATATATGGAGAATTATCTACACATCACTATGTATGGAGAATTATCTACACATCACTATGTATGGAGAATTATCTCAACATTATGTATGGAGAATTATATACACATCACTATGTATGGAGAATTATCTCAACATTATGTATGGAGAATGATCTACACATCACTATGTATGGGGAATTATCTACACATCACTCTGTATGGAGAATTATCTACACATCACTATGTATGGAGAATTATCTACACATTATGTATGGAGAATTATCTACACATCATTATGTATTGAGAATTATCCACACATCATATATGGAGAACTATCTACACATTATATATGTAGAACTATCTACACATTATATATGGAGAATTATCTAGATATTATGTATGGAGAATTATCTACACATTATGTATGGAGAATTATCTACACATCACTATGTATGGAGAATTATCCACACATCACTATGTATGGTGAATTATCTACACATCACTATGTATGGAGAATTATCTACACATTATTTATGGAGAATTATCTACACATCACTATGTATGGAGAATTATCTACACATCACTATGTATGGCGAATTATCCACACATCACTAAGTATGGTGAATTATCTACACATTATGTATGGAGAATTATCTACACATCACTATGTATGGAGAATTATCTACACATGATGTATGGAGAAATATCTACACATCACTATGTATGGAGAATTATCCACACATCACTCTGTATGGAGAATTATCTACACATCACTATGTATGGAGAATTATCTCAACATTATGTATGGATAATTATCTACACATCACTATGTATGGAGAATTATCTACACATTATGTATGGAGAATTATCTACACATCACTATGTATGGAGAATTATCTACACATCACTATGTATGGCGAATTATCCACACATCACTATGTATGGAGAATTATCTACACATTATGTATGGAGAATTATCTACACATCACTATGTATGGAGAATTATCTACACATCACTATGTATGGAGAATTATCTCAACATTATGTATGGAGAATTATCTACACATCACTATGTATGGAGAATTATCTCAACATTATGTATGGAGAATTATCTACACATCACTATGTATGGGGAATTATCTACACATCACTCTGTATGGAGAATTATCTACACATCACTATGTATGGAGAATTATCTACACATTATGTATGGAGAATTATCTACACATCATTATGTATTGAGAATTATCCACACATCATATGGAGAATTATCTACACATTATATATGTAGAACTATCTACACATTATATATGGAGAATTATCTACACATTATGTATGGAGAATTATCTACACATCACTATGTATGGAGAATTATCTACACATCACTATGTATGGAGAATTATCTACACATCACTATGTATGGAGAATTATCTACACATCCCTATGTATGGATAATTATCTACACATCACTATGTATGGAGAATTATCTACACATCACTATGTATGGTGAATTATCTACACATCACTATGTATGGAGAATTATCTACACATCATTTATGGAGAATTATCTACACATCACTATGTATGGAGAATTATCCACACATCACTATGTATGGAGAATTATCTACACATTATGTATGGAGAATTATCTACACATCACTATGTATGGAGAATTATCTACACATCACTATGTATGGAGAATTATCCACACATCACTATGTATGAGGAATTATCCACACATCACTCTGTATGGAGAATTATCTACACATCACTATGTATGGAGAATTATCTCAACATTATGTATGGAGAATTATCTACACATCACTATGTATGGAGAATTATCTCAACATTATGTATGGAGAATTATCTACACATCACTATGTATGAGGAATTATCTACACATGACTATGTATGGTGAATTATCTACACATCACTATGTATGGAGAATTATCTACACATTATGTATGGTGAATTATCTACACATTATGTATGGAGAATTATCTACACATCACTATGTATGGAGAATTATCCACACATGACTATGTATGGTGAATTATCTACACATCACTATGTATGGATAATTATCTACACATTATTTATGGAGAATTATCTACACATCACTATGTTTGGAGAATTATCTACACATCACTATGTATGGCGAATTATCCACACATCACTATGTATGGTGAATTATCTACACATTATGAATGGAGAATTATCTACACATCACTATGTATGGAGAATTATCTACACATGATGTATGGAGAATAATCTACACATCACTATGTATGGAGAATTATCCACACATCACTCTGTATGTAGAATTATCTACACATCACTATGTATGGAGAATTATCTCAACATTATGTATGGAGAATTATCTACACATCACTATGTATGGAGAAGTATCTACACATTATGTATGGAGAATTATCTACACATCACTATGTATGGAGAATTATCTACACATCACTATGTATGGAGAGTTATCCACACATCACTATGTATGGTGAATTATCTACACATTATGTATGGAGAATTATCTACACATCACTATGTATGGAGAATTATCTACACATCACTATGTATGGAGAATTATCTCAACATTATGTATGGAGAATTATCTACACATCACTATGTATGGAGAATTATCTCAACATTATGTATGGAGAATTATCTACACATCACTATGTATCGAGAATTATCTCAACATTATGTATGGAGAATTATCTACACATCACTATGTATGGCGAATTATCCACACATCACTATGTATGGTGAATTATCTACACATTATGTATGGAGAATTATCTACACATCACTATGTATGGAGAATTATCTACACATCACTATGTATGGCAAATTATCCACACATCACTATGTATGGAGAATTATCTACACATTATGTATGGAGAATTATCTACACATCCCTATGTATGGATAATTATCTACACATTATTTATGGAGAATTATCTACACATCACTATGTTTGGAGAATTATCTACACATCACTATGTATGGCGAATTATCCACACATCACTATGTATGGTGAATTATCTACACATTATGTATGGAGAATTATCTACACATCACTATGTATGGAGAATTATCTACACATGATGTATGGAGAATAATCTACACATCACTATGTATGGAGAATTATCCACACATCACTCTGTATGGAGAATTATCTACACATCACTATGTATGGAGAATTATCTCAACATTATGTATGGAGAATTATCTACACATCACTATGTATGGAGAAGTATCTACACATCACTATGTATGGAGAATTATCTCAACATTATGTATGGAGAATTATCTACACATCACTATGTATGGAGAATTATCTACACATTATGTATGGAGAATTATCTACACATCACTATGTATGGAGAATTATCTCAACATTATGTATGGAGAATTATCTACACATCACTATGTATGGAGAATTATCTCAACATTATGTATGGAGAATTATCTACACATCACTATGTATCGAGAATTATCTCAACATTATGTATGGAGAATTATCTACACATCACTATGTATGGCGAATTATCCACACATCACTATGTATGGTGAATTATCTACACATTATGTATGGAGAATTATCTACACATCACTATGTATGGAGAATTATCTACACATCACTATGTATGGCGAATTATCCACACATCACTATGTATGGAGAATTATCTACACATTATGTATGGAGAATTATCTACACATCCCTATGTATGGATAATTATCTACACATTATTTATGGAGAATTATCTACACATCACTATGTTTGGAGAATTATCTACACATCACTATGTATGGCGAATTATCCACACATCACTATGTATGGTGAATTATCTACACATTATGTATGGAGAATTATCTACACATCACTATGTATGGAGAATTATCTACACATGATGTATGGAGAATAATCTACACATCACTATGTATGGAGAATTATCCACACATCACTCTGTATGGAGAATTATCTACACATCACTATGTATGGAGAATTATCTCAACATTATGTATGGAGAATTATCTACACATCACTATGTATGGAGAAGTATCTACACATTATGTATGGAGAATTATCTACACATCACTATGTATGGAGAATTATCTACACATCACTATGTATGGCGAGTTATCCACACATCACTATGTATGGTGAATTATCTACACATTATGTATGGAGAATTATCTACACATCACTATGTATGGAGAATTATCTACACATCACTATGTATGGAGAATTATCTCAACATTATGTATGGAGAATTATCTACACATCACTATGTATGGAGAATTATCTCAACATTATGTATGGAGAATTATCTACACATCACTATGTATGGAGAATTATCTCAACATTATGTATGGAGAATTATCTACACATCACTATGTATGGAGAATTATCTACACATTATGTATGGAGAATTATCTACACATAATTATGTATTGAGAATTATCCACACATCATATATGGAGAACTATCTACACATTATATATGTAGAACTATCTACACATTATATATGGATAATTATCTACATATTATGTATGGAGAATTATCTACACATTATGTATGGAGAATTATCTACACATCACTATGTATGGAGAATTATCCAAACATCACTATGTATGGTGAATTATCTACACATCACTATGTATGGAGAATTATCTACACATTATTTATGGAGAATTATCTACACATCACTATGTATGGAGAATTATCTACACATCACTATGTATGGCGAATTATCCACACATCACTATGTATGGTGAATTATCTACACATTATGTATGGAGAATTATCTACACATCACTATGTATGGAGAATTATCTACACATCACTATGTATGGCGAATTATCCACACATCACTATGTATGGAGAATTATCCACACATCACTCTGTATGGAGAATTATCTACACATCACTATGTATGGAGAATTATCTCAACATTATGTATGGAGAATTATCTACACATCACTATGTATGAGGAATTATCTAAACATCACTCTGTATGGAGAATTATCTACACATCACTATGTATGGAGAATTATCTACACATTATGTATGGAGAATTATCTACACATCACTATGTATTGAGAATTATCCACACATCATATATGGAGAACTATCTACACATTATATACGTAGAACTATCTACACATTATATATGGAGAATTATCTACATATTATGTATGGAGAATTATCTACACATTATGTATGGAGAATTATCTACACATCACTATGTATGGAGAATTATCCACACATGACTATGTATGGTGAATTATCTACACATCACTATGTATGGAGAATTATCTACACATTATTTATGGAGAATTATCTACACATCACTATGTATGGAGAATTATCTACACATCACTATGTATGGCGAATTATCCACACATCACTATGTATGGTGAATTATCTACACATTATGTATGGAGAATTATCTACACATCACTATGTATGGAGAATTATCTACACATGATGTATGGAGAATTATCTACACATCACTATGTATGGAGAATTATCCACACATCACTCTGTATGGAGAATTATCTACACATCACTATGTATGGAGAATTATCTCAACATTATGTATGGAGAATTATTTACACATCACTATGTATGAGGAATTATCTACACATCACTCTGTATGGAGAATTATCTACACATCACTATGTATGGAGAATTATCTACACATCACTATGTATGGCGAGTTATCCACACATCACTATGTATGGTGAATTATCTACACATTATGTATGGAGAATTATCTACACATCACTATGTATGGAGAATTATCTACACATCACTATGTATGGAGAATTATCTCAACATTATGTATGGAGAATTATATACACATCACTATGTATGGAGAATTATCTCAACATTATGTATGGAGAATGATCTACACATCACTATGTATGGGGAATTATCTACACATCACTCTGTATGGAGAATTATCTACACATCACTATGTATGGAGAATTATCTACACATTATGTATGGAGAATTATCTACACATCATTATGTATTGAGAATTATCCACACATCATATATGGAGAACTATCTACACATTATATATGTAGAACTATCTACACATTATATATGGAGAATTATCTACATATTATGTATGGAGAATTATCTACACATTATGTATGGAGAATTATCTACACATCACTATGTATGGAGAATTATCCACATCACTATGTATGGTGAATTATCTACACATCACTATGTATGGAGAATTATCTACACATTATTTATGGAGAATTATCTACACATCACTATGTATGGAGAATTATCTACACATCACTATGTATGGCGAATTATCCACACATCACTATGTATGGTGAATTATCTACACATTATGTATGGAGAATTATCTACACATCACTATGTATGGAGAATTATCTACACATGATGTATGGAGAATTATCTACACATCACTATGTATGGAGAATTATCCACACATCACTCTGTATGGAGAATTATCTACACATCACTATGTATGGAGAATTATCTCAACATTATGTATGGAGAATTATTTACACATCACTATGTATGAGGAATTATCTACACATCACTCTGTATGGAGAATTATCTACACATCACTATGTATGGAGAATTATCTACACATCACTATGTATGGAGAGTTATCCACACATCACTATGTATGGTGAATTATCTACACATTATATATGGAGAATTATCTACACATCACTATGTATGGAGAATTATCTACACATCACTATGTATGGAGAATTATCTCAACATTATGTATGGAGAATTATATACACATCACTATGTATGGAGAATTATCTCAACATTATGTATGGAGAATGATCTACACATCACTATGTATGGGGAATTATCTACACATCACTCTGTATGGAGAATTATCTACACATCACTATGTATGGAGAATTATCTACACATTATGTATGGAGAATTATCTACACATCATTATGTATTGAGAATTATCCACACATCATATATGGAGAACTATCTACACATTATATATGTAGAACTATCTACACATTATATATGGAGAATTATCTACATATTATGTATGGAGAATTATCTACACATTATGTATGGAGAATTATCTACACATCACTATGTATGGAGAATTATCTACACATTATTTATGGAGAATTATCTACACATCACTATGTATGGAGAATTATCTACACATCACTATGTATGGCGAATTATCCACACATCACTAAGTATGGTGAATTATCTACACATTATGTATGGAGAATTATCTACACATCACTATGTATGGAGAATTATCTACACATGATGTATGGAGAAATATCTACACATCACTATGTATGGAGAATTATCCACACGTCACTCTGTATGGAGAATTATCTACACATCACTATGTATGGAGAATTATCTCAACATTATGTATGGATAATTACCTACACATCACTATGTATGGAGAATTATCTACACATTATGTATGGAGAATTATCTACACATCACTATGTATGGAGAATTATCTACACATCACTATGTATGGCGAGTTATCCACACATCACTATGTATGGTGAATTATCTACACATTATGTATGGAGAATTATCTACACATCACTATGTATGGAGAATTATCTACACATCACTATGTATGGAGAATTATCTCAACATTATGTATGGAGAATTATCTACACATCACTATGTATGGAGAATTATCTCAACATTATGTATGGAGAATGATCTACACATCACTATGTATGGGGAATTATCTACACATCACTCTGTATGGAGAATTATCTACACATCACTATGTATGGAGAATTATCTACACATTATGTATGGAGAATTATCTACACATCATTATGTATTGAGAATTATCCACACATCATATATGGAGAACTATCTACACATTATATATGTAGAACTATCTACACATTATATATGGAGAATTATCTACACATTATGTATGGAGAATGATCTACACATCACTATGTATGGAGAATTATCTACACATCACTATGTATGGCGAATTATCCACACATCACTATGTATGGTGAATTATCTACACATCCCTATGTATGGATAATTATCTACACATCACTATGTATGGAGAATTATCCACACATCACTATGTATGGTGAATTATCTACACATCACTATGTATGGAGAATTATCTACACATTATTTATGGAGAATTATCTACACATCACTATGTATGAGAATTATCCACACATCACTATGTATGGTGAATTATCTACACATTATGTATGGAGAATTATCTACACATCACTATGTATGGAGAATTATCTACACATCACTATGTATGGCGAATTATCCACACATCACTATGTATGGAGAATTATCCACACATCACTCTGTATGGAGAATTATCTACACATCACTATGTATGGAGAATTATCTCAACATTATGTATGGAGAATTATCTACACATCACTATGTATGGAGAATTATCTCAACATTATGTATGGAGAATTATCTACACATCACTATGTATGAGGAATTATCTACACATGACTATGTATGGTGAATTATCTACACATCACTATGTATGGAGAATTATCTACACATTATGTATGGTGAATTATCTACACATTATGTATGGAGAATTATCTACACATCACTATGTATGGAGAATTATCCACACATGACTATGTATGGTGAATTATCTACACATCACTATGTATGGATAATTATCTACACATTATTTATGGAGAATTATCTACACATCACTATGTTTGGAGAATTATCTACACATCACTATGTATGGCGAATTATCCACACATCACTATGTATGGTGAATTATCTACACATTATGAATGGAGAATTATCTACACATCACTATGTATGGAGAATTATCTACACATGATGTATGGAGAATAATCTACACATCACTATGTATGGAGAATTATCCACACATCACTCTGTATGTAGAATTATCTACACATCACTATGTATGGAGAATTATCTCAACATTATGTATGGAGAATTATCTACACATCACTATGTATGGAGAATTATCTACACATTATGTATGGAGAATTATCTACACATCACTATGTATGGAGAATTATCTACACATCACTATGTATGGCGAGTTATCCACATCACTATGTATGGTGAATTATTTACACATTATGTATGGAGAATTATCTACACATCACTATGTATGGAGAATTATCTACACATCACTCTGTATGGAGAATTATCTACACATCACTATGTATGGAGAATTATCTCAACATTATGTATGGAGAATTATCTACACATCACTATGTATGGAGAATTATCTCAACATTATGTATGGAGAATTATCTACACATCACTATGTATCGATAATTATCTCAACATTATGTATGGAGAATTATCTACACATCACTATGTATGGCGAATTATCCACACATCACTATGTATGGTGAATTATCTACACATTATGTATGGAGAATTATCTACACATCACTATGTATGGAGAATTATCTACACATCACTATGTATGGCGAATTATCCACACATCACTATGTATGGAGAATTATCTACACATTATGTATGGAGAATTATCTACACATCCCTATGTATGGATAATTATCTACACATTATTTATGGAGAATTATCTACACATCACTATGTTTGGAGAATTATCTACACATCACTATGTATGGCGAATTATCCACACATCACTATGTATGGTGAATTATCTACACATTATGTATGGAGAATTATCTACACATCACTATGTATGGAGAATTATCTACACATGATGTATGGAGAATAATCTACACATCACTATGTATGGAGAATTATCCACACATCACTCTGTATGGAGAATTATCTACACATCACTATGTATGGAGAATTATCTCAACATTATGTATGGAGAATTATCTACACATCACTATGTATGGAGAAGTATCTACACATTATGTATGGAGAATTATCTACACATCACTATGTATGGAGAATTATCTACACATCACTATGTATGGCGAGTTATCCACACATCACTATGTATGGTGAATTATCTACACATTATGTATGGAGAATTATCTACACATCACTATGTATGGAGAATTATCTACACATCACTATGTATGGAGAATTATCTCAACATTATGTATGGAGAATTATCTACACATCACTATGTATGGAGAATTATCTCAACATTATGTATGGAGAATTATCTACACATCACTATGTATGGAGAATTATCTCAACATTATGTATGGAGAATTATCTACACATCACTATGTATGGTGAATTATCCACACATCACTATGTATGGTGAATTATCTACACATTATGTATGGAGAATTATCTACACATCACTATGTATGGAGAATTATCTACACATCACTATGTATGGCGAATTATCCACACATCACTATGTATGGAGAATTATCTACACATTATGTTTGGAGAATTATCTACACATCACTATGTATGGAGAATTATCTCAACATTATGTATGGAGAATTATCTACACATCACTATGTATGGAGAATTATCTCAACATTATGTATGGAGAATTATCTACACATCACTATGTATGAGGAATTATCTACACATCACTCTGTATGGAGAATTATCTACACATCACTATGTATGGAGAATTATCTCAACATTATGTATGGAGAATTATCTACACATCACTATGTATGGAGAATTATCTCAACATTATGTATGGAGAATTATCTACACATCACTATGTATGAGGAATTATCTACACATCACTCTGTATGGAGAATTATCTACACATCACTATGTATGGAGAATTATCTACACATTATGTATGGAGAATTATCTACACATCATTATGTATTGAGAATTATCCACACATCATATATGGAGAACTATCTACACATTATATACGTAGAACTATCTACACATTATATATGGAGAATTATCTACATATTATGTATGGAGAATTATCTACACATTATGTATGGAGAATTATCTACACATCACTATGTATGGAGAATTATCCACACATCACTATGTATGGTGAATTATCTACACATCACTATGTATGGAGAATTATCTACACATGATGTATGGAGAATAATCTACACATCACTATGTATGGAGAATTATCCACACATCACTCTGTATGGAGAATTATCTACACATCACTATGTATGGAGAATTATCTCAACATTATGTATGGAGAATTATCTACACATCACTATGTATGGAGAAGTATCTACACATTATGTATGGAGAATTATCTACACATCACTATGTATGGAGAATTATCTACACATCACTATGTATGGCGAGTTATCCACACATTACTATGTATGGTGAATTATCTACACATTATGTATGGAGAATTATCTACACATCACTATGTATGGAGAATTATCTACACATCACTATGTATGGAGAATTATCTCAACATTATGTATGGAGAATTATCTACACATCACTATGTATGGAGAATTATCTCAACATTATGTATGGAGAATTATCTACACATCAATATGTATGGAGAATTATCTCAACATTATGTATGGAGAATTATCTACACATCACTATGTATGGCGAATTATCCACACATCACTATGTATGGTAAATTATCTACACATTATGTATGGAGAATTATCTACACATCACTATGTATGGAGAATTATCTACACATCACTATGTATGGCGAATTATCCACACATCACTATGTATGGAGAATTATCTACACATTATGTATGGAGAATTATCTACACATCACTATGTATGGAGAATTATCTCAACATTATGTATGGAGAATTATCTACACATCACTATGTATGGAGAATTATCTCAACATTATGTATGGAGAATTATCTACACATCACTATGTATGAGGAATTATCTACACATCACTATGTATGGAGATTATCCACATCACTATGTATGGAGAATTATCCACACATCACTCTGTATGGAGAATTATCTACACATCACTATGTATGGAGAATTATCTCAACATTATGTATGGATAATTATCTACACATCACTATGTATGGAGAATTATCTCAACATTATGTATGGAGAATTATCTACACATCACTATGTATGAGGAATTATCTACACATCACTCTGTATGGAGAATTATCTACACATCACTATGTATGGAGAATTATCTACACATTATGTATGGTGAATTATCTACACATTATGTATGGAGAATTATCTACACATCACTATGTATGGAGAATTATCCACACATGACTATGTATGGTGAATTATCTACACATCGCTATGTATGGATAATTATCTACACATTATTTATGGAGAATTATCTACACATCACTATGTTTGGAGAATTATCTACACATCACTATGTATGGCGAATTATCCACACATCACTATGTATGGTGAATTATCTACACATTATGTATGGAGAATTATCTACACATCACTATGTATGGAGAATTATCTACACATGATGTATGGAGAATAATCTACACATCACTATGTATGGAGAATTATCCACACATCACTCTGTATGGAGAATTATCTACACATCACTATGTATGGAGAATTATCTCAACATTATGTATGGAGAATTATCTACACATCACTATGTATGGAGAAGTATCTACACATTATGTATGGAGAATTATCTACACATCACTATGTATGGAGAATTATCTACACATCACTATGTATGGCGAGTTATCCACACATCACTATGTATGGTGAATTATCTACACATTATGTATGGAGAATTATCTACACATCACTATGTATGGAGAATTATCTACACATCACTATGTATGGAGAATTATCTCAACATTATGTATGGAGAATTATCTACACATCACTATGTATGGAGAATTATCTCAACATTATGTATGGAGAATTATCTACACATCACTATGTATGGAGAATTATCTCAACATTATGTATGGAGAATTATCTACACATCACTATGTATGGCGAATTATCCACACATCACTATGTATGGTGAATTATCTACACATTATGTATGGAGAATTATCTACACATCACTATGTATGGAGAATTATCTACACATCACTATGTATGGCGAATTATCCACACATCACTATGTATGGAGAATTATCTACACATCACTATGTATGGCGAATTATCCACACATCACTATGTATGGTGAATTATCTACACATCACTATGTATGGAGAATTATCTACACATGATGTATGGAGAATAATCTACACATCACTATGTATGGAGAATTATCCACACATCACTCTGTATGGAGAATTATCTACACATCACTATGTATGGAGAATTATCTCAACATTATGTATGGAGAATTATCTACACATCACTATGTATGGAGAAGTATCTACACATTATGTATGGAGAATTATCTACACATCACTATGTATGGAGAATTATCTACACATCACTATGTATGGAGAGTTATCCACACATTACTATGTATGGTGAATTATCTACACATTATGTATGGAGAATTATCTACACATCACTATGTATGGAGAATTATCTACACATCACTATGTATGGAGAATTATCTCAACATTATGTATGGAGAATTATCTACACATCACTATGTATGGAGAATTATCTCAACATTATGTATGGAGAATTATCTACACATCAATATGTATGGAGAATTATCTCAACATTATGTATGGAGAATTATCTACACATCACTATGTATGGCGAATTATCCACACATCACTATGTATGGTAAATTATCTACACATCACTATGTATGGAGAATTATCGACACATCACTATGTATGGTGAATTATCTACACATTATGTATGGAGAATTATCTACACATCACTATGTATGGAGAATTATCTACACATCACTATGTATGGAGAATTATCTCAACATTATGTATGGAGAATTATCTACACATCACTATGTATGGAGAATTATCTCAACATTATGTATGGAGAATTATCTACACATCACTATGTATGGAGAATTATCTCAACATTATGTATGGAGAATTATCTACACATCACTATGTATGGCGAATTATCCACACATCACTATGTATGGTGAATTATCTACACATTATGTATGGAGAATTATCTACACATCACTATGTATGGAGAATTATCTACACATCACTATGTATGGCAATTATCTACACATCACTATGTATGGAGAATTATCTACACATTATGTATGGAGAATTATCTACACATCACTATGTATGGAGAATTATCTCAACATTATGTATGGAGAATTATCTACACATCACTATGTATGGAGAATTATCTCAACATTATGTATGGAGAATTATCTACACATCACTATGTATGAGAATTATCTACACATCACTCTGTATGGAGAATTATCTACACATCACTATGTATGGAGAATTATCTCAACATTATGTATGGAGAATTATCTACACATCAATATGTATGGAGAATTATCTCAACATGATGTATGGAGAATTATCTACACATCACTATGTATGAGGAATTATCTACACATCACTCTGTATGGAGAATTATCTACACATCACTATGTATGGAGAATTATCTACACATTATGTATGGAGAATTATCTACACATCATTATGTATTGAGAATTATCCACACATCATATATGGAGAACTATCTACACATTATATACGTAGAACTATCTACACATTATATATGGAGAATTATCTACATCATATGTATGGAGAATTATCTACACATTATGTATGGAGAATTATCTACACATCACTATGTATGGAGAATTATCTCACATATGGAGAATTATCTACACATCACTATGTATGGAGAATTATCTACACATCACTATGTATGGAGAATTATCTATTATGTATGGAGAATTATCTACACATCACTATGTATGGAGAATTATCTACACATCACTATGTATGGAGAATATGTATGGAGAATTATCTACACATCACTATGTATGGAGAATTATCTACATCACTATGTATGGAGAATTATCTACACACACTATGTATGGAGAATTATCTCAACATCACTATGTATGGAGAATTATCTACACATCACTATGTATGAGGAATTATCTACACATCACTATGTATGGAGAATTATCTACACATTATGTATGGAGAATTATCTACACACATTATGTATGGAGAATTATCTACACATCATTATGTATGGAGAATTATCTACACATCACTATGTATGGAGAATTATCTACACATCATATGTATGGAGAATTATCTACACATCACTATGTATGGAGAATTATCTACACATCACTATGTATGGAGAATTATCTACACATTATGTATGGAGAATTATCTACACATCACTATGTATGGAGAATTATCTACACATCACTATGTATGGAGAATTATCTACACATCACTATGTATGGAGAATTATCTACACATCACTATGTATGGAGAATTATCTATGTATGGAGAATTATCTACACATCACTATGTATGAGAATTATCTCAACATTATGTATGGAGAATTATCTACACATCACTATGTATGGAGAATTATCTACACATCACATGGAGAATTATCTACACATCACTATGTATGGAGAATTATCTACACATCATTATGTGTATTGAGAATTATCCACACATCATATATGGAGAACTATCTACACATTATATACGTAGAACTATCTACACATTATATATGGAGAATTATCTACATATTATGTATGGAGAATTATCTACACATTATGTATGGAGAATTATCTACACATCACTATGTATGGAGAATTATCCACACATGACTATGTATGGTGAATTATCTACACATCACTATGTATGGAGAATTATCTACATTATTTATGGAGAATTATCTATCACTATGTATGGAGAATTATCTATGTATGGAGAATTATCTACACATTATGTATGGAGAATTATCTACACATCACTATGTATGGTGAATTATCTACACATTATGTATGGAGAATTATCCACATGTATGGAGAATTATCTACACATCATCTATCACTATGTATGGAGAATTATCCACACATCACTCTGTATGGAGAATTATCTACACATCACTATGTATGGAGAATTATCTCAACATTATGTATGGAGAATTATCTACACATCACTATGTATGGAGAATTATCTACACATTATGTATGGAGAATTATCTACACATCACTATGTATGGAGAATTATCTCAACATTATGTATGGAGAATTATCTACACATCACTATGTATGGTGAATTATCCACACATCACTATGTATGGAGAATTATCTACACATGATGTATGGAGAATAATCTACACATCACTATGTATGGAGAATTATCCACACATCACTCTGTATGGAGAATTATCTACACATCACTATGTATGGAGAATTATCTCAACATTATGTATGGAGAATTATCTACACATCACTATGTATGGAGAAGTATCTACACATTATGTATGGAGAATTATCTACACATCACTATGTATGGAGAATTATCTACACATCACTATGTATGGCGAGTTATCCACACATCACTATGTATGGTGAATTATCTACACATTATGTATGGAGAATTATCTACACATCACTATGTATGGAGAATTATCTACACATCACTATGTATGGAGAATTATCTCAACATTATGTATGGAGAATTATCTACACATCACTATGTATGGAGAATTATCTCAACATTATGTATGGAGAATTATCTACACATCACTATGTATGGAGAATTATCTCAACATTATGTATGGAGAATTATCTACACATCACTATGTATGGAGAATTATCCACACATCACTATGTATGGTAAATTATCTACACATTATGTATGGAGAATTATCTACACATCACTATGTATGGAGAATTATCTACACATCACTATGTATGGCGAATTATCCACACATCACTATGTATGGAGAATTATCTACACATTATGTATGGAGAATTATCTACACATCACTATGTATGGAGAATTATCTCAACATTATGTATGGAGAATTATCTACACATCACTATGTATGGAGAATTATCTCAACATATGTATGAGAATTATCTACACATCACTATGTATGAGAATTATCTACACATCACTATGTATGGCGAATTATCCACACATCACTATGTATGGAGAATTATCCACACATCACTCTGTATGGAGAATTATCTACACATCACTATGTATGGAGAATTATCTCAACATTATGTATGGATAATTATCTACACATCACTATGTATGGAGAATTATCTCAACATTATGTATGGAGAATTATCTACACATCACTATGTATGAGAATTATCTACACATCACTCTGTATGGAGAATTATCTACACATCACTATGTATGGAGAATTATCTACACATTATGTATGGAGAATTATCTACACATTATGTATGGAGAATTATCTACACATCACTATGTATGGAGAATTATCCACACATGACTATGTATGGTGAATTATCTACACATCATGTATGGATAATTATCTACACATTATTTATGGAGAATTATCTACACATCACTATGTTTGGAGAATTATCTACACATCACTATGTATGGAGAATTATCTCAACATTATGTATGAGAATTATCTACACATCACTATGTATGGAGAATTATCTCAACATTATGTATGGAGAATTATCTACACATCACTATGTATGGAGAATTATCTCAACATTATGTATGGAGAATTATCTACACATCACTATGTATGGAGAATTATCTACACATCACTATGTATGGAGAATTATCTACACATTATGTATGGAGAATTATCTATCACTATGTATGGAGAAGTATCTACACATCACTATGTATGGCGAATTATCCACACATCACTATGTATGGAGAATTATCTACACATTATGTATGGAGAATTATCTACACATCACTATGTATGGAGAATTATCTAACATTATGTATGGATAATTATCATCACTATGTATGGCGAATTATCCACATCACTCACACATCACTCTGTATGGAGAATTATCTACACATCACTATGTATGGAGAATTATCTCAACATTATGTATGGAGAATTATCTACACATCACTATGTATGGAGAATTATCTCAACATTATGTATGGAGAATTATCTACACATCACTATGTATGAGGAATTATCTACACATCACTCTGTATGGAGAATTATCTACACATCACTATGTATGGAGAATTATCTACACATTATGTATGGAGAATTATCTACACATCATTATGTATTGAGAATTATCCACACATCATATATGGAGAACTATCTACACATTATATACGTAGAACTATCTACATTATATATGGAGAATTATCTACATATTATGTATGGAGAATTATCTACACATTATGTATGGATTATCTACACATCATGTATGGAGAATTATCTACACATCACTATGTATGGAGAATTATCTCACACATGACTATGTATGGAGAATTATCTACACATCAATATGTATGGAGAATTATCTAACATGATGTATGGAGAATTATCTACACATCACTATGTATGAGGAATTATCTACACATCACTATGTATGGAGAATTATCTACACATCACTATGTATGGAGAATTATCTACACATTATGTATGGAGAATTATCTACACATCATTATGTATGGAGAATTATCCACACATCATATATGGAGAACTATCTACACATTATATACGTAGAACTATCTACACATTATATATGGAGAATTATCTACATATTATGTATGGAGAATTATCTACACATTATGTATGGAGAATTATCTACACATCACTATGTATGGAGAATTATCCACACATGACTATGTATGGTGAATTATCTACACATCACTATGTATGGAGAATTATCTACACATTATTTATGGAGAATTATCTACACATCACTATGTATGGAGAATTATCTACACATCACTATGTATGGAGAATTATCTACACATCACTATGTATGGAGAATTATCCACACATCACTATGTATGGTGAATTATCTACAACATTATGTAAGAATTATCTACACATCACAATGTATGGAGAATTATCTACACATGATGTATGGAGAATTATCTACACATCACTATGTATGGAGAATTATCTCACTCTGTACTATCACTATGTATGGAGAATTATCTCAACATTATGTATGGAGAATTATCTACACATCACTATGTATGGAGAATTATCTACACATTATGTATGGAGAATTATCTACACATCACTATGTATGGAGAATTATCTACACATCACTATGTATGGAGAAGTTATCCACACATCACTATGTATGGTGAATTATCTACACATTATGTATGGAGAATTATCTACACATCACTATGTATGGAGAATTATCTACACATCACTATGTATGGAGAATTATCTCAACATTATGTATGGAGAATTATCTACACATCACTATGTATGAGGAATTATCTACACATCACTCTGTATGGAGAATTATCTACACATCACTATGTATGGAGAATTATCTACACATTATGTATGGAGAATTATCTACACATCATTATGTATTGAGAATTATCCACACATCATATATGGAGAACTATCTACACATTATATACGTAGAACTATCTACACATTATATATGGAGAATTATCTACATATTATGTATGGAGAATTATCTACACATTATGTATGGAGAATTATCTACACATCACTATGTATGGAGAATTATCCACACATGACTATGTATGGAGAATTATCTACACATCACTATGTATGGAGAATTATCTACACATCACTATGTATGGCGAGTTATCCACACATCACTATGTATGGTGAATTATCTACACATTATGTATGGAGAATTATCTACACATCACTATGTATGGAGAATTATCTACACATCACTATGTATGGAGAATTATCTCAACATTATGTATGGAGAATTATCTACACATCACTATGTATGGAGAATTATCTCAACATTATGTATGGAGAATTATCTACACATCACTATGTATGGAGAATTATCTCAACATTATGTATGGAGAATTATCTACACATCACTATGTATGGCGAATTATCCACACATCACTATGTATGGTGAATTATCTACACATTATGTATGGAGAATTATCTACACATCACTATGTATGGAGAATTATCTACACATCACTATGTATGGCTAATTATCCACACATCACTATGTATGGAGAATTATCTACACATTATGTATGGAGAATTATCTACACATCACTATGTATGGAGAATTATCTCAACATTATGTATGGAGAATTATCTACACATCACTATGTATGGAGAATTATCTCAACATTATGTATGGAGAATTATCTACACATCACTATGTATGAGGAATTATCTACACATCACTCTGTATGGAGAATTATCTACACATCACTATGTATGGAGAATTATCTCAACATTATGTATGGAGAATTATCTACACATCAATATGTATGGAGAATTATCTCAACATGATGTATGGAGAATTATCTACACATCACTATGTATGAGGAATTATCTACACATCACTCTGTATGGAGAATTATCTACACATCACTATGTATGGAGAATTATCTACACATTATGTATGGAGAATTATCTACACATCATTATGTATTGAGAATTATCCACACATCATATATGGAGAACTATCTACACATTATATACGTAGAACTATCTACACATTATATATGGAGAATTATCTACATATTATGTATGGAGAATTATCTACACATTATGTATGGATAATTATCTACACATCACTATGTATGGAGAATTATCCACACATGACTATGTATGGTGAATTATCTACACATCACTATGTATGGAGAATTATCTACACATTATTTATGGAGAATTATCTACACATCACTATGTATGGAGAATTATCTACACATCACTATGTATGGAGAATTATCTCAACATTATGTATGGAGAATTATCTACACATCACTATGTATGGAGAATTATCTCAACATTATGTATGGAGAATTATCTACACATCACTATGTATGGCGAATTATCCACATCACTATGTATGGTGAATTATCTACACATTATGTATGGAGAATTATCTACACATCACTATGTATGGAGAATTATCTACACATCACTATGTATGGCGAGTTATCCACACATCACTATGTATGGTGAATTATCTACACATTATGTATGGAGAATTATCTACACATCACTATGTATGGAGAATTATCCACACATGACTATGTATGGTGAATTATCTACACATCACTATGTATGGAGAATTATCTACACATTATTTATGGAGAATTATCTACACATCACTATGTATGGAGAATTATCTACACATCACTATGTATGGAGAATTATCTCAACATTATGTATGGAGAATTATCTACACATCACTATGTATGGAGAATTATCTCAACATTATGTATGGAGAATTATCTACACATCACTATGTATGGAGAATTATCTCAACATTATGTATGGATAATTATCTACACATCACTATGTATGGCGAATTATCCACACATCACTATGTATGGTGAATTATCTACACATTATGTATGGAGAATTATCTACACATCACTATGTATGGAGAATTATCTACACATCACTATGTATGGCGAATTATCCACACATCACTATGTATGGAGAATTATCTACACATTATGTATGGAGAATTATCTACACATCACTATGTATGGAGAATTATCTCAACATTATGTATGGATAATTATCTACACATCACTATGTATGGAGAATTATCTCAACATTATGTATGGAGAATTATCTACACATCACTATGTATGAGGAATTATCTACACATCACTCTGTATGGAGAATTATCTACACATCACTATGTATGGAGAATTATCTCAACATTATGTATGGAGAATTATCTACACATCAATATGTATGGAGAATTATCTCAACATGATGTATGGAGAATTATCTACACATCACTATGTATGAGGAATTATCTACACATCACTCTGTATGGAGAATTATCTACACATCACTATGTATGGAGAATTATCTACACATTATGTATGGAGAATTATCTACACATCATTATGTATGGAGAATTATCCACACATCATATATGGAGAACTATCTACACATTATATACGTAGAACTATCTACACATTATATATGGAGAATTATCTACATATTATGTATGGAGAATTATCTACACATTATGTATGGAGAATTATCTACACATCACTATGTATGGAGAATTATCCACACATGACTATGTATGGTGAATTATCTACACATCACTATGTATGGAGAATTATCTACACATTATTTATGGAGAATTATCTACACATCACTATGTATGGAGAATTATCTACACATCACTATGTATGGATAATTATCTACACATCACTATGTATGGAGAATTATCCACATCACTATGTATGGTGAATTATCTACACATTATGTATGGAGAATTATCTACACATCACTATGTATGGAGAATTATCTCAACATTATGTATGGAGAATTATCTACACATCACTATGTATGGAGAATTATCTACAACATTATGTATGGAGAATTATCTACACATCACTATGTATGGAGAATTATCTACACATCACTATGTATGGCGAGTTATCCACACATCACTATGTATGGTGAATTATCTACACATTATGTATGGAGAATTATCTACACATCACTATGTATGGAGAATTATCTACACATCACTATGTATGGAGAATTATCTCAACATTATGTATGGAGAATTATCTACACATCACTATGTATGAGGAATTATCTACACATCACTCTGTATGGAGAATTATCTACACATTATGTATGGAGAATTATCTACACATCATTATGTATTGAGAATTATCCACACATCATATATGGAGAACTATCTACACATTATATGTAGAACTATCTACACATTATATATGGAGAATTATCTACATATTATGTATGGAGAATTATCTACACATTATGTATGGAGAATTATCTACACATCACTATGTATGGAGAATTATCCACACATGACTATGTATGGAGAATTATCTACACATCACTATGTATGGAGAATTATCTACACATCACTATGTATGGCGAGTTATCCACACATCACTATGTATGGTGAATTATCTACACATTATGTATGGAGAATTATCTACACATCACTATGTATGGAGAATTATCTACACATCACTATGTATGGAGAATTATCTCAACATTATGTATGGAGAATTATCTACACATCACTATGTATGGAGAATTATCTCAACATTATGTATGGAGAATTATCTACACATCACTATGTATGGAGAATTATCTCAACATTATGTATGGAGAATTATCTACACATCACTATGTATGGCGAATTATCCACACATCACTATGTATGGTGAATTATCTACACATTATGTATGGAGAATTATCTACACATCACTATGTATGGAGAATTATCTACACATCACTATGTATGGCGAATTATCCACACATCACTATGTATGGAGAATTATCTACACATTATGTATGGAGAATTATCTACACATCACTATGTATGGAGAATTATCTCAACATTATGTATGGAGAATTATCTACACATCACTATGTATGGAGAATTATCTCAACATTATGTATGGAGAATTATCTACACATCACTATGTATGAGGAATTATCTACACATCACTCTGTATGGAGAATTATCTACACATCACTATGTATGGAGAATTATCTCAACATTATGTATGGAGAATTATCTACACATCAATATGTATGGAGAATTATCTCAACATGATGTATGGAGAATTATCTACACATCACTATGTATGAGGAATTATCTACACATCACTCTGTATGGAGAATTATCTACACATCACTATGTATGGAGAATTATCTACACATTATGTATGGAGAATTATCTACACATCATTATGTATTGAGAATTATCCACACATCATATATGGAGAACTATCTACACATTATATACGTAGAACTATCTACACATTATATATGGAGAATTATCTACATATTATGTATGGAGAATTATCTACACATTATGTATGGATAATTATCTACACATCACTATGTATGGAGAATTATCCACATGACTATGTATGGTGAATTATCTACACATCACTATGTATGGAGAATTATCTACACATTATTTATGGAGAATTATCTACACATCACTATGTATGGAGAATTATCTACACATCACTATGTATGGAGAATTATCTCACACATCACTATGTATGGTGAATTATCTACACATCATGTATGGAGAATTATCTACACATCACAATGTATGGAGAATATCTACACATGATGTATGGAGAATTATCTACACATCATTATGTATTGAGAATTATCCACACATCATATATGGAGAACTATCTACACATTATATACGTAGAACTATCTACACATTATATATGGAGAATTATCTACATATTATGTATGGAGAATTATCTACACATTATGTATGGATAATTATCTACACATCACTATGTATGTGAGAAGTATCCACACATGACTATGTATGGTGAATTATCTACACATCACTATGTATGGAGAATTATCTACACATTATTTATGGAGAATTATCTACACATCACTATGTATGGAGAATTATCTACACATCACTATGTATGGAGAATTATCTCAACATTATGTATGGAGAATTATCTACACATCACTATGTATGGAGAATTATCTCAACATTATGTATGGAGAATTATCTACACATCACTATGTATGGCGAATTATCCACACATCACTATGTATGGTGAATTATCTACACATTATGTATGGAGAATTATCTACACATCACTATGTATGGAGAATTATCTACACATCACTATGTATGGCGAATTATCCACACATCACTATGTATGGAGAATTATCTACACATTATGTATGGAAAATTATCTACACATCACTATGTATGGAGAATTATCTCAACATTATGTATGGAGAATTATCTACACATCACTATGTATGGAGAATTATCTCAACATTATGTATGGAGAATTATCTACACATCACTATGTATGAGAATTATCTCAAATCACTCTGTATGGAGAATTATCTACACATCACTATGTATGGAGAATTATCTCAACATTATGTATGGAGAATTATCTACACATCAATACTATGTATGGAGAATTATCTCAACATGATGTATGGAGAATTATCTACACATCACTATGTATGAGGAATTATCTACACATCACTCTGTATGGAGAATTATCTACATTATGTATGGTGAATTATCTACACATTATGTATGGAGAATTATCTACACATCACTATGTATTGAGAATTATCCACACATCATATATGGAGAACTATCTACACATTATGTATGGAGAACTATCTACACATTATTTATGGAGAATTATCTACATATCACTATGTTTGGAGAATTATCTACATCACTATGTATGGCGAATTATCCACATCACTATGTATGGTGAATTATCTACACATCACTATGTATGGAGAATAATCTACACATTATTTATGGAGAATTATCTACACATCACTATGTATGGAGAATTATCTACACATCACTATGTATGGAGAATTATCTACACACATTATGTATGGAGAATTATCTACACATCACTATGTATGGTGAAGTATCTACACATTATGTATGGAGAATTATCTACACATCACAATGTATGGAAATTATCTAACAATGTAGAATTATCTACACATAACTATGTATGGAGAATTATCTCAACATTATCTGTATGGAGAATTATCTACATCACTATGTATGGAGAATTATCTCAACATTATGTATGGAGAATTATCTACACATCACTATGTATAGAGAATTATCTACACATTATGTATGGAGAATTATCTATCACTATGTATGAGAATTATCTACACATCACTATGTATGGCGGGATTATCCACACATCACTATGTATGGTGAATTATCTACACATTATGTATGGAGAATTATCTACACATCACTATGTATGGAGAATTATCTACACATCACTATGTATGGAGAATTATCTCAACATTATGTATGGAGAATTATCTACACATCACTATGTATGAGAGAATTATCTACACATCACTATGTATGAGTTATCCACACATCACTATGTATGGTGAATTATCTACACATCACTATGTATGGAGAATTATCTACACATCACTATGTATGGAGAATTATCTACACATCACTATGTATGGAGAATTATCTCAAGATTATGTATGGAGAATTATCTACACATCACTATGTATGAGGAATTATCTACACATCACTCTGTATGGATAATTATCTGCACATCACTATGTATGGAGAATTATCTACACATTATGTATGGAAATTATCTACACATCATTATGTATTGAGAATTATCCACACATCATATATGGAGAACTATCTACACATTATATACGTAGAACTATCTACACATTATATATGGAGAATTATCTACATATTATGTATGGAGAATTATCTACACATTATGTATGGAGAATTATCTACACATCACTATGTATGGAGAATTATCCACACATGACTATGTATGGTGAATTATCTACACATCACTATGTATGGAGAATTATCTACACATTTATTTATGGAGAATTATCTACACATCACTATGTATGGAGAATTATCTACACATCACTATGTATGGCGAATTATCCACACATCACTATGTATGGTGAATTATCTACACATTATGTATGGAGAATTATCTACACATCACTATGTATGGAGAATTATCTACACATGATGTATGGAGAATTATCTACACATCACTATGTATGGAGAATTATCCACACATTATGTATGGAGAAGTATCTACACATCACTATGTATGGAGAATTATCTCAACATTATGTATGGAGAATTATCTACACATCACTATGTATGGAGAATTATCTACACATTATGTATGGAGAATTATCTACACATCACTATGTATGAAGAATTATCTACACATCACTATGTATGGAGAATTATCTACTCACTGTATGGAGAATTATCCACACATCATTTATGGAGAATTATCTACACATCACTATGTATGGAGAATTATCCACACATCCTCTATGGAGATATCACTATATGTATGGTGAATTATCTCACACATTATGTATGGAGAATTATCTACACATCACTATGTATGGTGATGGAAATTATCTCACTAAGTATGGAGAATTATCTACACATCATTATGTATGGAGAATTATCTACACATCACTATGTATGGTGAATTATCTATTATGTATGGAGAATTATCTACACATCACTATGTATGGAGAATTATCCACACATCACTATGTATGGAGAATTATCCACACATCACTCTGTATAGAGAATTATCTACACATCACTATGTATGGAGAATTATCTCAACATTATGTATGGAGA
Organism: Oncorhynchus keta; assembly: GCF_023373465.1. NCBI lineage: Eukaryota > Metazoa > Chordata > Actinopteri > Salmoniformes > Salmonidae > Oncorhynchus > Oncorhynchus keta. Next base: position 3,455 of record NW_026277114.1, on the reverse strand, counting down.
ATTATCTACACATCACTATGTATGGAGAATTATCTCAACATTATGTATGGAGAATTATCTACACATCACTATGTATGAGGAATTATCTACACATCACTCTGTATGGAGAATTATCTACATCACTATGTATGGAGAATTATCTACACATTATGTATGGTGAATTATCTACACTATCACTATGTATGGAGAATTATCCACACATGACTATGTATGGTGAATTATCTACACATTGCTATGTATGGATAATTATCTACACATTATTTATGGAGAATTATCTACACATCACTATGTTTGGAGAATTATCTACACATCACTATGTATCCACACATCACTATGTATGGTGAATTATCTACACATTATGTATGGAGAATTATCTACACATCACTATGTATGGAGAATTATCTACATGATGTATGGAGAATAATCTACACATCACTATGTATGGAGAATTATCCACATCACTCTGTATGGAGAATTATCTACACATCACTATGTATGGAGAATTATCTCAACATTATGTATGGAGAATTATCTACACATCACTATGTATGGAGAAGTATCTACACATATGTATGGAGAATTATCTACACATCACTATGTGTAAATTATCTACACATCACTATGTATGGCGAGTTATCCACACATCACTATGTATGGTGAATTATCTACACATTATGTATGGAGAATTATCTACATCACTATGTATGGAGAATTATCTACACATCACTATGTATGGAGAATTATCTCAACATTATGTATGGAGAATTAGCTACACATCACTATGTATGGAGAATTATCTCAACATTATGTATGGAGAATTATCTACACATCACTATGTATGGAGAATTATCTCAACATTATGTATGGAGAATTATCTACACATCACTATGTATGGCGAATTATCCACATCACTATGTATGGTGAATTATCTACACATTATGTATGGAAATTATCTACACATCACTATGTATGGAGAATTATCTACACATCACTATGTATGGCGAATTATCCACACATCACTATGTATGGAGAATTATCTCACACATCATATGTATGGAGAATTATCTACACATCACTATGTATGGAGAATTATCTACACATCACTCTGTATGGAGAATTATCTACACATCACTATGTATGGAGAATTATCTCAACATTATGTATGGAGAATTATCTACACATCACTATGTATGGAGAATTATCTCACACATTATGTATGGAGAATTATCTACACATCACTATGTATGAGGAATTATCTACACATCACTCTGTATGGAGAATTATCTACACATCACTATGTATGGAGAATTATCTACACATTATGTATGGAGAATTATCTACACATCACTATGTATGGAGAATTATCTACACATCATATATGGAGAATTATCTACACATTATGTATGGAGAATTATCTACACATTATATATGGAGAATTATCTACATCATTATGTATGGAGAATTATCTACACATTATGTATGGAGAATTATCTACACATCACTATGTATGGAGAATTATCCACACATGCACTATGTATGGTGAATTATCTACACATCACTATGTATGGAGAATTATCTACACATTATTTATGGAGAATTATCTACACATCACTATGTATGGAGAATTATCTACACATCACTATGTATGGAGAATTATCTACACATCACTATGTATGGAGAATTATCCACACATCACTATGTATGGTGAATTATCTACACATTATGTATGGAGAATTATCTACACATCACTATGTATGGAGAATTATCTACACATTATGTATGGAGAATTATCTACACATCACTATGTATGGAGAATTATCTACACATTATGTATGGAGAACTGATCTGCACATTACTATGTACGGAGAATTATCTACACACATTATGTATGGAGAATTATCTACACATCACTATGTATGGAGAATTATCTACACATTATGTATGGAGAATTATCTACACATCACTATGTATGGCGAATTATCCACACATCACTATGTATGGTGAATTATCTACACATCACTATGTATGGAGAATTATCTACACATCACTATGTATGGAGAATTATCTACACATCACTATGTATGGAGAATTATCTACACATCACTATGTATGGAGAATTATCTACACATCACTATGTATGGAGAATTATCTACACATCACTATGTATGGAGAATTATCTCACACATTATGTATGGAGAATTATCTACACATCACTATGTATGGAGAATTATCTACACATCACTATGTATGGAGAATTATCTACACATCACTATGTATGGAGAATTATCTACACATCACTATGTATGGAGAATTATCTACACATCACTATGTATGGCGAATTATCCACACATCACTATGTATGGAGAATTATCTACACATCACTATGTATGGAGAATTATCCACACATCACTATGTATGGAGAATTATCTACACATTATGTATGGAGAATTATCTACACATCACTATGTATGGAGAATTATCTCAACATTATGTATGGAGAATTATCTACACATCACTATGTATGGAGAATTATCTACACATCACTCTGTATGGAGAATTATCTACACATCACTATGTATGGAGAATTATCTCAACATTATGTATGGAGAATTATCTACACATCAATCTATGTATGGAGAATTATCTCAACATTATGTATGGAGAATTATCTACACATCACTATGTATGAGGAATTATCTACACATCACTCTGTATGGAGAATTATCTACACATCACTATGTATGGAGAATTATCTACACATTATGTATGGAGAATTATCTACACATCATTATGTATTGAGAATTATCCACACATCATATATGGAGAACTATCTACACATTATATACGTAGAACTATCTACACATTATATATGGAGAATTATCTACATATTATGTATGGAGAATTATCTACACATTATGTATGGAGAATTATCTACACATCACTATGTATGGAGAATTATCTACACATGACTATGTATGGTGAATTATCTACACATCACTATGTATGGAAATTATCTACACATTATTTATGGAGAATTATCTACACATCACTATGTATGGAGAATTATCTACACATCACTATGTATGGAGAATTATCTACACATCACTATGTATGGAGAATTATCTACACATCACTATGTATGGAGAATTATCTACACATTATGTATGGAGAATTATCTACACATCACTATGTATGGAGAATTATCTACACATCACTCTGTATGGAGAATTATCTACACATCACTATGTATGGAGAATTATCTACACATTACTCTGTATGGAGAATTATCTACACATCACTATGTATGGAGAATTATCTCACATCACTATGTATGGAGAATTATCTACACATCACTATGTATGGAGAATTATCTACACATCCTATGTATGGAGAATTATCTACACATCACCATGTATGGAGAATTATCTACACATCACTATGTATGGAGAATTATC
>NW_026277113.1:0-3738 GCF_023373465.1 Oncorhynchus keta | reverse complement strand
ATCACTCTGTATGGAGAATTATCTACACATCACTATGTATGGAGAATTATCTACACATTATGTATGGAGAATTATCTACACATCATTATGTATTGAGAATTATCCACACATCATATATGGAGAACTATCTACACATTATATATGTAGAACTATCTACACATTATATATGGATAATTATCTACATATTATGTATGGAGAATTATCTACACATTATGTATGGAGAATTATCTACACATCACTATGTATGGAGAATTATCCACACATCACTATGTATGGTGAATTATCTACACATCACTATGTATGGAGAATTATCTACACATTATTTATGGAGAATTATCTACACATCACTATGTATGGAGAATTATCTACACATCACTATGTATGGTGAATTATCCACACATCACTATGTATGGTGAATTATCTACACATTATGTATGGAGAATTATCTACACATCACTATGTATGGAGAATTATCTACACATCACTATGTATGGCGAATTATCCACACATCACTATGTATGGAGAATTATCCACACATCACTCTGTATGGAGAATTATCTACACATCACTATGTATGGAGAATTATCTCAACATTATGTATGGATAATTATCTACACATCACTATGTATGGAGAATTATCTCAACATTATGTATGGAGAATTATCTACACATCACTATGTATGAGGAATTATCTACACATCACTCTGTATGGAGAATTATCTACACATCACTATGTATGGAGAATTATCTACACATTATGTATGGTGAATTATTCTACACATTATGTATGGAGAATTATCTACACATCACTATGTATGGAGAATTATCCACACATCACTATGTATGGTGAATTATCTACACATCCCTATGTATGGATAATTATCTACACATTATTTATGGAGAATTATCTACACATCACTATGTATGGAGAATTATCTGCACATCACTATGTATGGCGAATTATCCACACATCACTATGTATGGTGAATTATCTACACATTATGTATGGAGAATTATCTACACATCACTATGTATGGAGAATTATCTACACATGATGTATGGAGAATTATCTACACATCACTATGTATGGAGAATTATCTCACACATCACTATGTATGGTAGAATTATCTACACATCACTATGTATGGAGAATTATTATCAACATCACTTATGTATGGAGAATGATCTACACATCACTATGTATGGAGAATTATCTACACATGATGTATGGAGAATTATCTACACATGACGTATGGAGAATTATCCACACATCACTATGTATGGAGAATTATCCACACATCACTCTGTATGGAGAATTATCTACACATCTACTATGTATGGAGAATTATCTCAACATTATGTATGGAGAATTATCTACACACATCACTATGTATGGAGAATTATCTCACACATTATGTATGGAGAATTATCTACACATCACTATGTATGGAGAATTATCTACACATCACTATGTATGGCGAGTTATCTACACATCACTATGTATGGATGAATTATCTACACATCACTATGTATGGAGAATTATCTACACATCACTATGTATGGAGAATTATCTACACATCACTATGTATGGAGAATTATCTCACACATTATGTATGGAGAATTATCTACACATCACTATGTATGGAGAATTATCTCAACATTATGTATGGAGAATGATCTACACATCACTATGTATGGGGAATTATCTACACATCACCTGTATGGAGAATTATCTACACATCACTATGTATGGAGAATTATCTACACATTATGTATGGAGAATTATCTACACATCATTATGTATTGAGAATTATCCACACATCATATATGGAGAACTATCTACACATTATATATGTGAGAACTATCTACACATTATATATGGAGAATTATCTACATATTATGTATGGAGAATTATCTACACATCACTATGTATGGAGAATTATCCACACATCACTATGTATGGTGAATTATCTACACATCACTATGTATGGAGGGTTATCTACACATTATGTATGGAGAATTATCTACACATCACTATGTATGGAGAATTATCTACACATCACTATGTATGGCGAATTATCTACACATCACTATGTATGGAGAATTATCTACACATTATTTATGGAGAATTATCTACACATCACTATGTATGGAGAATTATCTACACATCACTATGTATGGAGAATTATCTACACATCACTATGTATGGAGAATTATCTACACACATCACTCTGTATGGAGAATTATCTACACATCACTATGTATGGAGAATTATCTCAACATTATGTATGGAGAATTATCTACACATCACTATGTATGGATTATCTCATTATCTACACATCACTATGTATGGAGAATTATCTACACATCACTATGTATGGAGAATTATCTACACACATTATTATGTATGGAGAATTATCTACACATCACTATGTATGGAGAATTATCTCAACATCACTATGTATGGTGAATTATCTACACATTATGTATGGAGAACTATCTACACATTATATATGTAGAACTATCTACACATTATATATGGAGAATTATCTACATATTATGTATGGAGAATTATCTACACATTATGTATGGAGAATTATCTACACATCACTATGTATGGTGAATTATCTACACATCACTATGTATGGAGAATTATCCACACATCATATGTATGGAGAACTCTACACATCACTATGTATGGTGAATTATCTACACATTATGTATGGAGAATTATCCACATCACTATGGTGAATTATCTACACATATGTATGGAGAATTATCTACATCATTATGTATGGAGAATTATCTACACATTATGTATGGAGAATTATCTACACATCACTATGTATGGAGAATTATCCACACATCACTATGTATGGTGAATTATCTACACATCACTATGTATGGAGAATTATCTACACATTATTTATGGAGGAGTATCTACACATCACTATGTATGGAGAATTATCTACACATCACTATGTATGGTGAATTATCCACACATCACTATGTATGGTGAATTATCTACACACATATGTATGGAGAATTATCTACACATCACTATGTATGGAGAATTATCTACACATCACTATGTATGGAGAATTATCCACACATCACTATGTATGGAGAATTATCTGTGGAGGAGTATCACACATCACTATGTATGGAGAATTATCTCAACATTATGTATAGAGAATTATCTACATCTGCTATGTATGGAGATTATCTACACATTATGTATGGAGAATTATCTACACATCACTACTATGTATGGAGAATTATCATCATGTGGAGGGTATATCACATCTGCACACATCACTATGTGGAGAATTATCTCAAGCAATTATCTACATCACTATGTATGGAGAATATCTACACATTATTTATGGTATCTACACATCACTATGTATGGAGAATTATCTACACATCACTATGTATGGCAGAATTATCACACATCACAATGTATGGTGAATTATCTACACATTATGTATGTAAGAATTATCTACACATCACTATGTATGGATAATTATCTACACATCACTATATGGCAATTATCCACACATCACTATGTATGGTGAATTATCTACACATTATGTATGGAGAATTATCTACACATCATATGTATGGAGAATTATCTACACATTATGTATGGAGAATTATCTACACATCATATGTATTGAGAATTATCCACACATCATGTATGGAGAACTATCTACACATTATATATGTAGAACTATC
>NW_026277112.1:0-4548 GCF_023373465.1 Oncorhynchus keta | reverse complement strand
TATGGAGAATTATCTACACATCACTATGTATGGAGAATTATCTACACATCACTATGTATGGCGAGTTATCCACACATCACTATGTATGGTGAATTATCTACACATTATGTATGGAGAATTATCTACACATCACTATGTATGGAGAATTATCTACACATCACTATGTATGGAGAATTATCTCAACATTATGTATGGAGAATTATCTACACATCACTATGTATGGAGAATTATCTCAACATTATGTATGGAGAATTATCTACACATCACTATGTATGGAGAATTATCTCAACATTATGTATGGAGAATTATCTACACATCACTATGTATGGCGAATTATCCACACATTACTATGTATGGTGAATTATCTACACATTATGTATGGAGAATTATCTCACACATCACTATGTATGGAGAATTATCTACACATCACTATGTATGGCGAATTATCCACACATCACTATGTATGGAGAATTATCTACACATTATGTTTGGAGAATTATCTACACATCACTATGTATGGAGAATTATCTCAACATTATGTATGGAGAATTATCTACACATCACTATGTATGGAGAATTATCTCAACATTATGTATGGAGAATTATCTACACATCACTATGTATGAGGAATTATCTACACATCACTCTGTATGGAGAATTATCTTACACATCACTATGTATGGAGAATTATCTCAACATTATGTATGGAGAATTATCTACACATCAATATGTATGGAGAATTATCTCAACATGATGTATGGAGAATTATCTACACATCACTATGTATGAGGAATTATCTACACATCACTATGTATGGAGAATTATCTACACATCACTATGTATGGAGAATTATCTCAACATTATGTATGGAGAATTATCTACACATCACTATGTATGGAGAATTATCTCAACATTATGTATGGAGAATTATCTACACATCACTATGTATGGAGAATTATCTCAACATTATGTATGGAGAATTATCTACACATCACTATGTATGGCGAATTATCCACACATCACTATGTATGGTGAATTATCTACACATTATGTATGGAGAATTATCTACACATCACTATGTATGGAGAATTATCTACACATCACTATGTATGGCGAATTATCCACACATCACTATGTATGGAGAATTATCTACACATTATGTTTGGAGAATTATCTACACATCACTATGTATGGAGAATTATCTCAACATTATGTATGGAGAATTATCTACACATCACTATGTATGGAGAATTATCTCAACATTATGTATGGAGAATTATCTACACATCACTATGTATGAGGAATTATCTACACATCACTCTGTATGGAGAATTATCTACACATCACTATGTATGGAGAATTATCTCAACATTATGTATGGAGAATTATCTACACATCACTATGTATGAGAATTATCTCAACATTATGTATGGAGAATTATCTACACATCACTATGTATGAGGAATTATCTACACATGACTATGTATGGTGAATTATCTACACATCACTATGTATGGAGAATTATCTACACATTATGTATGGTGAATTATCTACACATTATGTATGGAGAATTATCTACACATCACTATGTATGGAGAATTATCCACACATGACTATGTATGGTGAATTATCTACACATCACTATGTATGGATAATTATCTACACATTATTTATGGAGAATTATCTACACATCACTATGTTTGGAGAATTATCTACACATCACTATGTATGGCGAATTCACTATGTATGGTGAATACTACATTATGAATGGAGAATTATCTACACATCACTATGTATGGAGAATTATCTACACATGATGTATGGAGAATAATCTACACATCACTATGTATGGAGAATTATCCACACATCACTCTGTATGGAGAATTATCTACACATCACTATGTATGGAGAATTATCTCAACATTATGTATGGAGAATTATCTACACATCACTATGTATGGAGAAGTATCTACACATTATGTATGGAGAATTATCTACACATCACTATGTATGGAGAATTATCTACATTATGTATGGAGAATTATCTACACATCACTATGTATGGAGAATTATCTACACATCACTATGTATGGAGAATTATCTCAACATTATGTATGGAGAATTATCTACACATCACTATGTATGGAGAATTATCTCAACATTATGTATGGAGAATTATCTACACATCACTATGTATGGAGAATTATCTACACATCACTATGTATGGAGAAGTATCTACACATTATGTATGGAGAATTATCTACACATCACTATGCATGGAGAATTATCTACACATCACTATGTATGGCGAGTTATCCACACATCACTATGTATGGTGAATTATCTACACATTATGTATGGAGAATTATCTACACATCACTATGTATGGAGAATTATCTACACATCACTATGTATGGAGAATTATCTCTAACATTATGTATGGAGAATTATCTACACATCACTATGTATGAGAATTATCTCAACATTATGTATGGAGAATTATCTACACATCACTATGTATGGAGAATTATCTCAACATTATGTATGGAGAATTATCTACACATCACTATGTATGGCGAATTATCCACACATTACTATGTGTATGGTGAATTATCTACACATTATGTATGGAGAATTATCTACACATCACTATGTATGGAGAATTATCTACACATCACTATGTATGGCGAAATTATCCACACATCACTATGTATGGAGAATTATCTACACATTATGTTTGGAGAATTATCTACACATCACTATGTATGGAGAATTATCTCAACATTATGTATGGAGAATTATCTACACATCACTATGTATGGAGAATTGTCTCAACATTATGTATGGAGAATTATCTACACATCACTATGTATGAGGAATTATCTACACATCACTCTGTATGGAGAATTATCTACACATCACTATGTATTGAGAATTATCCACACATCATATATGGAGAACTATCTACACATTATATACGTAGAACTATCTACACATTATATATGTAGAACTATCTACACATTATATATGGAGAATTATCTACATATTATGTATGGAGAATTATCTACACATTATGTATGGAGAATTATCTACACATCACTATGTATGGAGAATTATCCACACATCACTATGTATGGTGAATTATCTACACATCACTATGTATGGAGAATTATCTACACATTATTTATGGAGAATTATCTACACATCACGATGTATGGATAATTATCTACACATCACTATGCATGGCTAATTATCCACATCACTATGTATGGTGAATTATCTACACATTATGTATGGAGAATTAACTACACATCACTATGTATGGATAATTATCTACACATCACTATGTATGGTGAATTATCCACACATCACTATGTATGGAGAATTATCCACACATCACTGTTGTATGGAGAATTATCTACACATCACTATGTATTGAGAATTATCTTCAACATTATGTATGGAGAATTATCTACACATCACTATGTATGGCGAATTATCCACATCACTATGTATGGTGAATTATCTACATTATGTATGGAGAATTATCTACACATCACAATGTATGGAGAATTATCTACACATGATGTGTATGGAGAATTATCTACACATCACTCTGTATGGAGAATTATCTACACATCACTATGTATGGAGAATTATCTCAACATTATGTATGGAGAATTATCTACACATCACTATGTATGGAGAATGATCTACACATCACTATGTATGGAGAATTATCTACACATCACTATGTATGGCGAATTATCCACACATCACTATGTATGGTGAATTATCTACACATCCCTATGTATGGATAATTATCTACACATCACTATGTATGGAGAATTATCTCAACATTATGTATGGAGAATTATCTACACATCACTATGTATGGGGAATTATCTACACATCACTCTGTGTATGGAGAATTATCTACACATCACTATGTATGGAGAATTATCTACACATTATGTATGGAGAATTATCTACACATAATTATGTATTGAGAATTATCCACACATCATATATGGAGAACTATCTACACATCACTATGTATGGAGAATTATCTCACACATTATGTATGGAGAATTATCTACACATCACTATGTATGGAGAATTATCTACACATTATGTATGGAGAATTATCTACACATCACTATGTATGGAGAATTATCTACACATCACTATGTATGGCGAATTATCCACACATCACTATGTATGGAGAATTATCTACACATCACTATGTATGGAGAATTATCTACACATCACTATGTATGGAGAATTATCTCAACATTATGTATGGAGAATTATCTACACATCACTATGTATGGAGAATTATCTCAACATTATGTATGGAGAATTATCTACACATCACTATGTATGGGAGGTAATTATCTACACATGACTATGTATGGTAGAATTATCTACACATCACTATGTATGGAGAATTATCTACACATCACTATGTATGGAGAATTATCTACACATCACTATGTATGGAGAATTATCTCACACTACTATGTATGGAGAATTATCTACACATCA